>NC_134353.1:591077179-591379679 GCF_048569485.1 Anomaloglossus baeobatrachus | reverse complement strand
ATGCATCTCAATAAATTAGAATATCATCAAAAAGTTAATTTAATCAAGCAATTCAATACAAAAAGGGAAACACATACAGTTAGGTCCAGAAATATTTGGACAGTGACACAATTTTCGCGAGTTGGGCTCTGCATGCACCACATTGGATTTGAAATGAAACCTCTACAACAGAATTCAAGTGCAGATTGTAACGTTTAATTTGAAGGTTTGAACAAAAATATCTGATAGAAATTGTAGGAATTGTACACATTTCTTTACAAACACTCCACATTTTAGGAGGTCAAAAGTAATTGGACAAATAAACCAAACCCAAACAAAATATTTTTATTTTCAATATTTTGTTGCAAATCCTTTGGAGGCAATCACTGCCTTAAGTCTGGAACCCATGGACATCACCAAACGCTGGGTTTCCTCCTTCTTAATGCTTTGCCAGGCCTTTACAGCTGCAGCCTTCAGGTCTTGCTTGTTTGTGGGTCTTTCCGTCTTAAGTTTGGATTTGAGCAAGTGAAATGCATGCTCAATTGGGTTAAGATCTGGTGATTGACTTGGCCATTGCAGAATGTTCCACTTTTTTGCACTCATGAACTCCTGGGTAGCTTTGGCTGTATGCTTGGGGTCATTGTCCATCTGTACTATGAAGCGCCGTCCGATCAACTTTGCAGCATTTGGCTGAATCTGGGCTGAAAGTATATCCCGGTACACTTCAGAATTCATCCGGCTACTCTTGTCTGCTGTTATGTCATCAATAAACACAAGTGACCCAGTGCCATTGAAAGCCATGCATGCCCATGCCATCACGTTGCCTCCACCATGTTTTACAGAGGATGTGGTGTGCCTTGGATCATGTGCCGTTCCCTTTCTTCTCCAAACTTTTTTCTTCCCATCATTCTGGTACAGGTTGATCTTTGTCTCATCTGTCCATAGAATACTTTTCCAGAACTGAGCTGGCTTCATGAGGTGGTTTTCAGCAAATTTAACTCTGGCCTGTCTATTTTTGGAATTGATGAATGGTTTGCATCTAGATGTGAACCCTTTTGTATTTACTTTCATGTGGAGTCTTCTCTTTACTGTTGACTTAGAGACAGATACACCTACTTCACTGAGAGTGTTCTGGACTTCAGTTGATGTTGTGAACGGGTTCTTCTTCACCAAAGAAAGTATGCGGCGATCATCCACCACTGTTGTCATCCGTGGACGCCCAGGCCTTTTTGAGTTCCCAAGCTCACCAGTCAATTCCTTTTTTCTCAGAATGTACCCGACTGTTGATTTTGCTACTCCAAGCATGTCTGCTATCTCTCTGATGGATTTTTTCTTTTATTTCAGCCTCAGGATGTTCTGCTTCACCTCAATTGAGAGTTCCTTAGACCGCATGTTGTCTGGTCACAGCAACAGCTTCCAAATGCAAAGCCACACACCTGTAATCAACCCCAGACCTTTTAACTACTTCATTAATTACAGGTTAACGAGGGAGACGCCTTCAGAGTTAATTGCAGCCCTTAGAGTCCCTTGTCCAATTACTTTTGGTCCCTTGAAAAAGAGGAGGCTATGCATTACAGCGCTAAGATTCCTAAACCCTTTCTCCGATTTGGATGTGAAAACTCTCATATTGCAGCTGGGAGTGTGCACTTTCAGCCCATATTATATATATAATTGTATTTCTGAACATGTTTTTGTAAACAGCTAAAATAACAAAACTTGTGTCACTGTCCAAATATTTCTGGACCTAACTGTATATTATATAGAGTCATTACACACAGAGTGATCTACTTCAAGTGTTTATTTCTCTTAATGTTGATGATTATGGCTATGGCAACAATGTCTATCTGAACATTCAAAAATGGAATCGATTTTAATGTGACTTTGCTGGTAAATTTCATATTAACTTAATTATTGATGTAGTCAACAAATATATCAAATAATTGGGATGTTCCTTTTCAGACAATAAAAATATCGTCTATGTAAAGACCCCCAAAAATTTGATGTTATAAAAAAACAGATTAGATTCATTCAAAACCATATCAATCTCAGATTGTCCCAAAAAATATTTGGAAAAGTTGGTGGAAAACTAGAATGAATTATGGTTGAGTACAAATTGCAAAGATTTGCCTAAAAACTCAATGCATTCTATGTCTATATTGTCACACAGTAAAATCCTAAAATCCTGTACACTGGCATCCTGTAAGAGAAAGGTGCACAGGCCCTCGCTGTCCACCGTGGCCAATATGTAATTTTCCTGCTATGAAAAATCACCAAGCACTTGGAGAAAATCTCCAGAACATTTTATATATGCAGGAGTATGGAATACCAAAGGAATTAACATGAAATCAAGGTATTGGGAAAGGGGTTCAGTGAAAGAACCAATCCCCAACACTATGGGATGTTCTACAAACATGGATTTTTGGAATTAAATATCAGTAAGATTTTTTTTAGAGTATTCCACCATTAACGTCTTTGCAAATTTGTTTGAAAATACTCATGTTTCTACCGTTTTTCTCAACAAAGATCATAACTTCTCTGTATTTGAATGAGTGGGAACTAAATTTAACAATAGATATGTACATTCATCTGACAGTAACCGGTTAGCTTCATGCATATAATATGTATGTGACATAACAACCATATTCTCCCACTTTTCTCTTGGTTTTATTACCAAATGTTATACTCAGCACTCAGCCCAGTGCAAGGCACTTGCAGTGTTTAAACAGCTCCCACTGGGAGTAACAACAGCATGATCGGGTGTAGTGTGAACCCCCCAAAAAAATTAAAAACCCCGCCCATCCTTCCTCGGAACTGTTGTTTTTCTGGCTGGCTGCATGTATGCCATAGACCCAAACTACCCAATAAGTGACTTTTATTGGGGTTCAGGTCAAGTCTAAATCCTAAACCAAACAATCTAAAGTCTGGCTGAACCTGCTGATCCGAACTTTCATTGGTTCGTTCATCTTTAGTGATAGGTATTAGACCCCCCAAAAATTGTAATTTTTAGCAGTGTTTGTCTGATCTAATTCAAGTCCTGTCAGACATCCTTAAACTTCTCTTTCATTGTCCAAAAGGATCTCACTCATGCTAAATCCCAATGTATGAATAGATTTCTCACCTGTCAACACTTGCTTGTTCCTTGCAGAGTTTCCTACTGTAGATATAAGATATAAATTGATTTTACATATAGACCTAAATAAAATTTCAAAAGCTTCAACATTAAATTCATTAGCAATGTAAAGGCTAAAGGGTGCTTTACACACTCCGACATCGCTAGCAATCTCGTTAGCGATGTGACACACCAGATCGCAAATAAGATTTGCTGAGATAGCACATAGGTCATTTTTTGTAGCGCCAGTCACATGTGCGATCTCAGCAAATCGTATGTGCGATCTGGCGTGTTACATCGCTAACGAGATCGCTAGCAATGTCGCAGCGTGTAAAGCACCCTTTAGACTCTTAGAATAAATAGATATGCATGTATTTGATAATTAACCCCTTCACAACCGGCCGATTTTTCGCTTTCCGGGTTTTTTTTCGCCATTCTTTTTCTGAGAGACGTAACTTTTTTATTTTTCAGTCAATATGGTCATGTGAGGGCTCATTTTTGGCGGAACGAGCTGTAATTTTAAATGAAACCATCAGTTTTACCATATAGTGTACTGGAAAACGGCAAAAAAATTCCAAATGCAGAAAAATTGCAAAAAAAGTGCGATAGCACTATTGTTTTTGAGATATTTTATTCACTGTGTTCACTATATGGTGAACCTGATGTGTAGGTGTGATGCCTCAGGTTAGTGCGAGTTCGTAGACACCAAACATGTATAGGTTTACTTTTATATAAGGGGTTAAAAAAAGTTTGTCCGAAAAAAAGTGGTGCACGTTTTACACCATATTCCGTGACCCGTAGCGTTCGCATTTTTCGGGATCTATGGCTCAGTGACAGCTTAATTTTTGTGTCTCGAGCTGACATTTTTAACGGTACCATTTTTGCGCAGCTGCTCGTTTTGATCGCCTCTTATTGCATTTTGCAAATTGTGGCGACAAAAAAACGTCGTTTTGGCGTTTGGAATTTTTTTGCCGCTACGCCGTATACTGATCAGATTAATTCATTTTATATTTTGATAGAACGGGCATTTCTGAACGCGTGATACCAAATGTGTGTATATTTTTTATTTTTTTAACCCTTTAATTTTCAATGGGGCGAATGGGGGGTTTGAACTTTTAGGTTTTTTTTTTCTTTTTAAATTTTTTAAAACTTTTTTTTTACTTTTTTTTTTATTTTATTAGTCCCCCTAGGGGGCTATTGCGATCAGCAATCCCATCGCTCTTATCTATCTGCTGATCACAGCTACACAGCTGTAAACAGCAGATACGCTCACTTTCTTTTTCACTCTGCCGCGGGCACAGCGAAAGTGAAAGCAAGTCATGTGTAGTACAGGAGTCATCACATGACCCTGTGCTACCATGGCAACTATCGGAAGTCATATGATCGCGTCACGTGACTTCCGGTATCCGGCGGTAAGTAAAAGTTTACCTCGATCGCGCTTATAATGGCGCTGTCACATATTGACAGCGCCATTTAAGGGGTTAAACGGCACGAGCAGATAACGATTCTGCTGATGTCTAGCAGGCACACATCTCAGCTGTGAAAATCAGCTGAGATGTGCACCGATCGCAGCATGCTGCCGGCGGCAGACCGCGGGCAATAACGTTATGACCGCTAGGACGTAATTTTATGGCCCGCGGTCGTTAAGGGGTTAATAATCAGAAATATTCATAACAGAGGAAGGTACGGTACATTAAGTGTCCAAATTCTCATTACAGGTGGCCGTAATTAGCTTCTCCAAGAGACCTATTTGGGTTTCATACCACCTCTTTTTGTTTCCTCTGCTTCTGGCGGCCCCTCCTGATCATTCTTCTGAAGTGAAAGTGTTTCTGAATTTGTAGCTGAAATATCCATAACATGTGCAAACCATGCAATTTCTTCTGTAGTGCTGGAATCAGATCCAGAGCCTCATTTGTGTCCTTTTTCCTGTATTGTCTGCTGTTTAATTTGGTGTTTTGCCAATGGAAAAATTTATCAGAATCAAAATCTAATTTATCATGTAAAACTCTCAGATTCCTTATGTCCTATTTAGTAGCTTTATTTGCATATGAACCTTATTTTTACTTAGAACACTAGAAACATAAAGGTTATCTCACCTTTAAAGCTTTAGTGGATGGTGAGATATGGAGCCTGAAAGTCAAAGGTTCAAAACATTGTTACCCTTTTGCTTATCACTGTTTCTTTATCCATTCTATATATTATTTAGAGCTGGAAAAAAGTCAGGACTCTGTCCTCCAGGATAAATTATTGTTGTTTATTCAAAGATCATGTGCATACACAACAGTAAAAGTATCATTGGATGGTGATGGTATCATAACATGTGTAAGAAAATGCTCTATTACTTTTATCGCTGCCTATGACCATGATTTTTTAATTTTCTTGTGGATATATTATTGTCATTTTTTTCCACTGTTTTATCCTTTTGTTTTTTTTCTGGATATTATTACTTTTTATTATATGCTTGTAGGATTTCATTTTTTTATTGTTTAACTGATGAAGGTCGGTGAAACCAAAATGTCATAATTCATTGACTGCTCAAATAAATTACATTATTTTCATTTTGAGTGCTTGATTCCTTCTTGAATATATTTTAAGGGATGAGATCTTATCTGTACACCTGAAAACCAATGGAGTTCAGTACTTCCTTCATTTTATATATATATATATATATATATATATATATATATATATATATATATATATAGTGTCCTTTAATACTTGCACCACAACGACATGATATGCAAAGACTTTACCTAGTCTACTACTGCCACAGCAGTAAACATTTCCAGTGATTCTTAACAAGTTCTGGATAACATTTAATTGTCATGATTATAAACATGAATCTAACCATCTACTGAACCTAGAACTCCTTGTGCTACCATAGTTGAACATCTTCAAGTGCAAAGAATACCAAGGGGCATCAGCGTAAATCTACGACCGACGTTCATCAAAGAAGACCCGGTGTATTTTAATGTTTTGAAAAAATACTAAATGAGTGCTCCTTTTATCTACTAGCATTGATTCTAGACCATTTACTCAAAGCCTTTAATTGCAGTCAGGAAGAAATAAAATCTACAGAGACACAGCTAACTTGCATATGCATGGAGAAGATTCAAAGTATAATTCAAACTCACCACCAAAAATCGAAAAAGAAGAAACATCAAAAGTTCATATAGGACATTGAGGTCTATTTGTATAACAAAGTCCTATAAATGGAAAGACGTCTAAATTAAGTGGAAAGGTATCTGGCATCTACAGTTATTTCCCACTCGGATATGTAAATTAGGGATAGGGATATTACAGGGGGATGTCCGTTTTTGGGCCAATACTGTAGATAACTCAGAAAAGAAAATTTATGTGGGGGGGCCAATGCTTCAGGAATCACAAGATGTATGATAACAAGAAGGTCCCCGGTACATCTAGTTCTTTTGTCATCAATATATCATCCAAAAACCTAAGTTCAAAACAACTGTCCCAACTAGAAAAATTTCAATCATTTTGCCCTACCTACATATTATACTGTTTTTTCAACTAGAAATAGATTTAGAGAGATTTTATCGAAATACTAGAATAAAACCTCTGGTTTCCCTACAAGATGGCAAATGAATAGAACATCTTGGTTCTTTCACACCTATTAACCTTCAAACTCTAGGACTTAAACACAGCAGTTATTTTAAGTCACCAAAGAATAGTCCACCAGTAGCAAACATTATATTTCTTATAAATAGGGATATGATCGAGTTCAGAAAAGATATAGGCAAAAATTATTTACATTGTCTCTTTAATTTTAATTTAATTTTAATGATTTGGCTACATGGGCATTATAATCCCTTATTAACGCTATATAACTAATTAACAAATCTGTAGACAAAGACGGAATTGTGGTTAAGGATTATACCATGCATATAGAGGAAATTGCATCACAATTGGCCAATACCGATGTCTATTAAAAATTACCCCATAATCCCTCTAAATCCACTGAAGAGAAAATTAAGAGAATGATCAATCATTATCTTTCAAAGAAGATGAGAGATAAAAAAAATATTTTATTCAAAAAAATAACCCCATTATTCTTATTTTTTTACATTGCATGTAAATTTCATAAGTGAGTAGAAGAACCATCAGGGAGATCTATAGTTGACTCAGAAAAATCTATTTGATTACCCTTGGCACAGTGTTGAAAAGAATCCTAACTAAGGCTGAGCAGATCCGAAATGTAAAAGTTCGGATCCAGATCCACGCAGTTTCAAAGATTTCCGGGTGCCAGATCCTGAATTCCGGGTGCACGATCCGGATCCAGCACTGGGGAAAATAATTGAAAAATAAAGAAAAAGAGAAATAAAACAGCGTTTCATACTTACTGAGACTCGGTGTCATGGCAGCACACTGCTTCCGGGTCGCACATTCACTTCCTGTACTCTGCATCGTATACACACAGCTTTCTGTGTTTTCACCACACACCGGTCATTCTCTTGTCTTGTTGTAGGCAGGCGCGCCCTTAGCCTGTGACAGTATCTGCCTGCAGTCATCGCAGCTCAGTCATTGTCTGCATAGCCAGCGGTCGTTCTCTATGGCCGCCTGTCTATGTAGCAGAGCTGAAGCGGCGTGGGACCTCATGTGGATTACGCCGGAGCTGCAGAGTGTTGGTGGCTAATAAAAAGGTGAAGGAGGGTGTGTGTTTTATACTTTATTGCAAATAAAGGATTTTTCTTTGTGTCTGTGTTTATTTACTTTTATTTACAGGTTAGTATGATGCAGGTATCTCATAGACGCCTGTGCCATTACTAATCTAGGGTTTAGTAGCAGCTGTACGCTGCTATTAACCTCTTATTACCCTGATTGCCACCGCTCCAGTGCAATCGAGAAGAGCCGGTGTTGCACCAGGATTGTCACATCTAATAGATGCGGCAATACCGGGCAGCAGCGGGCTGAGACTACCAGCCCCCAGCCGGCGTTATCATGGCTAGGGATGAAAATTAGGGGGATCGCACGTCGTTTTTTTAAAATTATTTATTTAAATAATAAAAAAAGTCACATCATCGGCACAGCGACTCACTTCTGATAGGAGCATGCATGTGTTTCTGTGTACATGCATGCCCATGTTCAGAGAGCACAGGCTGTGGCGGCTCATGTCATGTCAGACTTGTATGACAATGCAATGCTGGCACAGCCGCACACTTCAGACAGGAACATGCATGTGTTTCTGAAAGACATGCATGTTCACCATACTGACCCGTAGACACTTGCACTGCTTTCCCCGCCCACCGGCCGTCCTGTTGCCTGTGATTCGTTGCAGTCAGCTGACACGCTGAGACTCAGGGTGGAGGCGCATCTAGCTGCAACCAATTACACGTGCTGGTGGGCGGGCAAAACAATGAATATTGAATTGTCGGCTATGGAAGGGAAAAGCGTAACCTGGAAGGAGTTTGCTGCCATGACACAACATCAGGTGAGTAAACCGGGTGCGCTCCTGCTCCCGTATCCCTTCTACAAACATTTTTAATCTCCAGATTCTGGTCCCCATAGATTTATACGGACACCGGAATCCGGAGCGGATCAGTATTTTATTTTCAATCTAGCAAGGATCCACCTGTCCCGGATTTTGGCGGATTCCATCAACTCTAATGCTAACACCTTTGATAAAATAAATAACTTTCTTTTTTTGCTGAATAAAAGTGTGTTTCTTACTTGCAAAAAAATATTGACAAAATACCAGAGGAAGCCATATTGGTCAAATGGAATGTAAGTAGTTCACATACCTCAATAATACACATTAATTCCCAATTCCCAACCTTCTATGTCATTTTGGCTAGTCTGAAAGGGTCATGAAAATTGGCATTGATTTTCTAACTTTGGTTCTTAACCCTTTCAAGACATTTGATGTATCTATGCCAGCACGATTGCCTCCAAGATCTTGGCTTACATTATAGCTGAGCCCGACTCTCAAAGCCAGGAGTAGTGTTTGCACCTAAGCACAGAGGAGAAAAAAACAGCTCACCTGTAATATTGGTTGTTGGCATGTATGGCGCAAGAAAGGAAATCATGTGACTCCATGTGGGTAAATTGAAAAAGGAGAAGAAACATCCAGCTCTTTAAAAATATCTTCAAACTTGATTATATATATTTAAAAATGGCAGATCAAAATATACTGAAAAAAGCAACATGTTTCGGATGCACACAGACAATCTTTGTCAAAAACTATTTAACAAAATGACACAAGTATATACAGTGCTTTTCTTTGCGGTGGTACGTGCCGGTACGGCGTACCGTAAAATCTGAAGAGCGCTGAGGGCCAGCACCTCTGGCTCTGTCCACATGGCTAATTTGTAAACTATACAAATTAGCCATGTGTGGAGCGGAGGCACAAGCAGAGCAGCTACTGGAGCTGCAGGACCTGCAATGATGTCACGTACATGTGACTCGGGTGGGCGGAGCCATGGAGTTTTTCCCAGTGGGAAAGAAGCTGGAGAAGATTGAGGAGTGTAGGATATGTGAGAGAGGGGTGCAGAGGGCGGCAGGCTGTGCAGGGGGAAGAAGGATGCAGGGTGGATAGAGGGAGATCAGGGGTATGGAGAATTGAGAGACGAGGGGGATGGAGGATGGAGAGATCAGGGGGATCGAGGATGGAAGGAGCAGGGGGATGGAGGATGAAGAGAACAGGGGGATGGAGAATGGAGGGAACAGGGTTCATTGAGTTTTGTTTCGTCAAACTTGTCTTAGATGGATAAAATAATGCACTATTTATTGGCCGGTGCGGCTCTGGCACGCAAAAGACCCCGAACAGATGTGGAGACAGAAACATATCAGATGATAGAGCAGAACGTGGCCACCGGTTCTTCAACTATCAAACCTGCATCAGCTAGTGTTAATGATCCTGATGAATTTGGTTGAAATTTGGCGTTTCCTATAGAATACAGCCTAGGTAAGTTGAAAACCATATTTTGCAAGTGAAAAAATCGATTATACAGTATTAGTCATTTTTTATTTTTCTTTTGAAATCTGAATTACATAGTTTTTGATTGAAATTAGGGTACAGACTACAACACTGAATAATGAGAAACAGGGCCGCACCTTCCATTGGACAAGTTGAGCAGTTTGCACTATATTTAGGGGGACGGCAATGCGGCCGGGGGGGTGGAGCTGTATGGGGACTGCCATTTTCCGCCGCCCAGTGCTTCAACAGGTAAACCATTTACAGGATCTCCCGGCCTGCTGACAGCACGACAGCACCCCCTCCCCGCTCCTCAATCCCGGCTGCCGGCTGCCAGATCCCCCTCCCGCTCCTCACCTCAGAGATTTAGAAAAAAAGCGCTGAGAATATATATATATATATATATATATAAAAAATGTGTGTGTGTAACCATTGAAAAGCAAGGGGTCAGTTCCGTAATCAAAAACATGTTAAGCAAGGTTGGAGCAGCATAAAGAACAGAGGGCAACTGAATAACAAATAAGATGACATACGATTTGTAATGAAAAATGACTTCTTTATGGGTATTCAGGCCTTGAGGATGACTCATTCCAAGACTGTAGCTCTAAAAATCTTGAGGAGTTAAAAGTAATCTTTTGATGTCTCGTCCTCAAGTGAAACCATAGAGCGATGATTCTCTGAAATAAAGTGCCGGGAAACCTGTGAGATATTCCGAGATGAACTGAAGAACAAATTACATCAGTGGTATGATCTGAAATGCAAACTTTGAATTCCTAGTGGTGCTTCCAGCATATATTTTTGTGCACAAATTGCAATGAATAACATTAACTAAATTTTGTGTGTTGTAGTTAATGTATTGTTTTATGCTGTGATCTCGTGAATTATTATGGTTACTGAAAGATCACTTTACACTAGAGTATTTACAAGTTCTAAAACAAGTCATTCCAGATTTAAAGAAACCTGTATGTCTTAGCTAGGTTGGTTGCTTTTTTCAAAAATTTAAAAAAATTGGGGAGGATCATGTTGTCTATGGTAATGGCTTCCTTGGCGACAAACACCCAGGTTGGAGTAAGTTAGATAAGATTGGATTTTCATACAAAATAGGCAGATGTCTGTCTTAGATGAATAGAGTAAATTTTATTAAACAGTTTAGTAAGCTGCAAAGATAACAGGTTTCTTTCATCACAAGATTTGATTGATATAGGATTGCTGTGTTTTTTTGTGTTGCACAATATTAGCAGCTCTATTAAGCAGCCAACTAAAGTAACGAGTAATACTTTTTCCTTAATTTAGAAGCAGAAAACTGCATTTCAGCATAGTTTGTCAGAGTTCCAACAATTCCTTTTAATAAGCGTAAATTGACCCACGGGAATGGACTTGATGGGATATTTGGGGTGACTACTTCGTGCATGCAGAATAAAATTTCCCGATAAGGGTTTGGAAAAGTGTAGGTTGAAATAAACTAATTACAGATACTTTAAAACTAAAAATCCAGAATAGAAATACTTGAAGAATTGCTCTGAAATGTGATAGATAAATTGTAAATGGATAATGTTAATGTATTCAATATAGAATAAATTCCAGTATGACAGATTCATTGACCCTCCATATAAGGAAGGTATCATCAATGTATCTGCCATACCAGAAAATGTGGAAAATAAAAGGGTTAGCACCACAATATAGGTAATTATGTTTTCAATATGACATCACCAGGTGGTCGAAGAACAGTGAATATTTGGCCCCATTGACATTTCTTAACATTGCAGAAAGAACTCACGATTGAAAAGGAAAAAAATATGCGACATAAGAAAATATGTAACTTGAACAATAAAATTATGCAAATCAGTTTGAAAAAGTACCATTCCTAGCCAGGTGAAATTTCAGTGCTTCGATGACAATGTTGGCAGGTGTTGATGTATACAGTGAATAAACATCATATGATAACTAGAAGTCACCTTCCCAGGTAATGGTACAATGTTGATCCAGAACGTCTTTAGAATCTCATAGGAAGCCAGAAGAACTTTGTGCCAAAATATATCCTAGAGCTGAAATGATCAGTCGTAAAAGAGAACAATATGTACCCTTGTGTATTTTAGGTAAAGCATGCATGATCAAGACAATAGCGTTTTCAACAGTCAATTAATCCCACTCTGATTTAGGTAGTAGGAGTTGGATTCCCTGGTAATTTCACATAGATAGAGGAATCACTAAGCATGGCTAACAATTGGCATTTATATACAGCAGAATCCATAACTACCACCAAACCACCTTTATCAAATACCTTGATGGTAGTTTCTGATATCTGCTGCAATACCCGTGAGGCCCTGGCATAATGAAGGGAAAAATATGACAAATGTCCAGTTACCTGTGTTACAGTATTCAATTTATGTAGTTCTATCTGGATAGTTTTTTAGAAATGATCCATACAATCCGCTGATTTGAGGGGACACTCCAAGGGTCTGCTGTCATCTTAATTGCCTGTTACAAAATTAGATATCAGAGATGTGCATTCTCGCAAAGATTCCCACAGACCAAATTAATTGATTAATGAGGAACTAGAATTCATTTTATTAAGTATCAAATTTATATAGAACCATTCTTGTGCTCTTCCCACAGTGTACGCATGTACTTGCTGTAGGTCAGACTGAAATTAAAGTCGTATGTGGGTCTATATTGCTAAAATTATAATATTTCCAAGCTGTGTAAAAAACTAAATCATAAATATCAAAATAAGTCTCATGATCTCTGAACACAATTATGGGTGTGGTAGAGAAGTCTGGTGTCATTTTGAATATTTCCATCAATCTTCATATTCTTAACAGTCCCCACTTTGGAAATAGCTAAAATCTAGTTTATCCAGTCTAAAATTTTGATCACTGTGATCATGGGCAGTAATGATTCAAATCCTGATGCTACCTGGTCTCTAGCCTTGAATTCATCTATCCTTGGGACACCTATACTGTCTATGTAGATATGGGAATCAAAGGACCCTTTTAGTTACCTTTTTTCTCTAGTTTTGGCTTGGTTTTCGCGAGTGGTCAAATTAAATATGGGAAATGGCATAAGTACTTTTACTAGGGTGCATTGTCTTTTCCATTGTATTTGTAATATATGTGTTATTTTCATGTCTCCACACAGCCAGTATACATTGGGCAATTGGCGTAATTGATTTATTAACAGAGCATCAATATATGGGCTGTTTGGTTGCATGTTGATGGTTTGGCTATAATATTCGGGTGGCAAATCACCCACAGGTCATCTCAGGTCATTGCACTCAAAAAAGACACAGTCTCTTGGATAAGGGGTGATCCCATGATCAACTGGCCCCCTTTTGGTGTAGGGTGGGTATGCATGTATTAAGGTTTGGCATCTTTTTGAAGGGATTGTTTGGTTAGTATAAAAGGATAATACACATTGGAAACCCTCCTCATCACGTCTGGGATCTATGGGAAATGGTACAGTACTTAGCTGTGGTCTGGCTGTCACACATACTATGCAAGATGATCACTTTTCACTAGTTGTTGTGTATCCGAGCCATTCAAGTCAGAGGCTGGACTCTGAAAACCCAATTTGTCCACATATGTCAAGCATGTAAAAAACCTTGTCCCCCTTTCAAATCCTTTGATTAACACAGATTAAGGGTAGTAAACAGGTTTGTCATTTATATCTTTTAGTCAAAATTGCCCTTTTCTGCTCACAAGTCCCCCATTTTCATATGTAGATTGGACCTACAACCCTTGGTCAATGTGTGAGGGGTTTCTCATAGTGAGATATAATAATGTACATTCTATGTCATGACCATATATATGACTCCATCCTTCTCCCCAATGTGGTACATGGAAATCCGCTCTTCTCAAAACCAACCTTGACAGTAAGCTCTCTCCTGTTTTATCCATTTTTCCAGGGCCTGTGTGGGTTTGTGCTCCCATCTCCCCTTCCTATTCTTGTTTTCTGTCACCCATGCAGCCCATTCCTGTTCCTCACAATTGGAATTATACTCTGTGTTAGTAGTGGTGATACAAATGAACTGTGTAGATCTCCATAAGGTCATCTGCAAAGCTGGAGATGGACAATCTACTATGTGGCAATAATAAAACTTCTGAGGGAGCTGAATTATTGAACCAGAGGGTTACCAGACCCATTTCCAGAGTTATAGTCTCCAATGTCCCTTGACCTTCATTTATCAAGCAAAAGATATGCATTAGTTGGATGAAGTATGGCAGCTGCCCCTTCTCCTGGGTCTGTTGCTTTCTGCAATGGGATGCATGGATCCCTGTGGGCTTTCCTTCAACTTTGTAGTAGTTGTAGTCAGACGTACTTGGAAGGGTCCGTCGTATCTAGGTTCAAGGGTGCATCAGGTGAATCACCGTATGATGACCCAGTCTCCTGGTTGGATCTGGTGGGTGCCACCTAGGTCCTCAGGATCTGGAATGGAGGAGAAGTCTCTAGAATGTATTTTAGTCAAATGTTTAGTGAACTGAACAACAGTCCGGGTAACATATTGCAAGGATAGTTGTTGTGGGAAATACAACCCTAATCTGGGGGCACTTACAAAAAGGATTTCATACAGACTCAGCTTGGCTATCCCAGCTGGGGTATGCCTGACACTAAATAATGCAAAGGAGACTTTCATGCCATGGCTTCCCTATGTCTTATCTTGCCTTAAGCATTTTTGCTTTCAATGTCCCGTTTAACTTCTCAACTTTCCCACTGCTCTGCAGGTGATGTGGGGTATGAAGGGCTAAAGGCCACTTTACACGCAGAGACAAATCTGCGGCAGATCTGTGGTTGCAGTGAAACTGTGGGCAATCAGTGCCAGGTTTGTGGCTGTGTACAAATGGAACAATATGTCTATGATTTGACTGCAACCACAGATATGCCAAAGATTTATCTCTGTGTGTAAAGTGGCCTTAACTCTGTTCCCAAGGACTGGCATATATTTTTTTTGTCAGGTTTTTAGGTCCCTGGTCACGCTCTATGGTTTCTGGGAGCTCATATCTACACACTATCTCACTGAGAAGCTTTTTTGCTATTGTCCTAGCTGACTGGTTTTTAATGGGGTAAACTTATGGCCACTCTGAGAAGATATCTATCACTACCACGGCATATTCAAATCCTCCTGCGTGGGGCATTTGAATGTGCTCTATCTGTATGCGTTGGAAGGGGTACAAGGTCTGGGTGTGCACTTTTGAGGTGTCTTCTCTGTCTTTCCGGGATTGCATCTAATGTAGACAAGGCATCCTCTAGTGTAATGTGCTGCTGCAGTTAAGAAGCCTGGTGCATGGTAATATTGTGTCACAAAATTGTGTATTTTCATTTTTGACTGGTGTTTGGGGCCATGAATTTATCTGGATACCGTTGGGTAGAAGGTCTGTGGAGGTACAGTTTTCCTTTTTGTAGTATCAGTTGTTTCTCATCCTGCGTGGCTCCATCCTGAATCCACTTGTCTATTTCTTCTTATGATGCATTGTTCTGGAGGGTCAGAACCATGTTTTCCCAGGATTGCTCATCTGTTCCGTTCTTCTTCATGTCAGTTTAGGGACATGAATGACTGTTTTTGGGGCAAGTGGTCACATTGCTGCTTCTTTAGCTTTATTCTCAGCCAAAGTATTACTTACTACCTCCCTTGAGGTCCCTCCAGTGTGAGTCTTAACCTTTATCACCACGACTCTTTTTGGCATAAACAGGGATTCCATCCGGTCTTTTGTAGCTTTGTGGTGTCCCAGGGCCAGGGACAATGTGATCGTATTCTTGGGTTGAGTCTTTTTCCAAGGTTCCAGGACAATGTTTATGGCTTGGTTGAACGTAGGATGACTGTTTTGGGCTCATTGAGGCAGCACAGTCCAGGTGTACTGCTGGCCCTCATGTGTGAAGGCAAATAGGTGCTGGCTTTCAGGATCAAATGGGACACTGAAGAAGGCATTGCCTAGGACTAGGTTGATCACTGTTAACCAGGAGAAAGTAGGTGGGATGGATCACAGGGGAGTGCATGGGTTTGGCAGAATGGGTGTGTACAGTATCATAGCTTCATTGACTACTCGTAGGTCCTGCACCATGTGGACTTTAGGTGGCTGTCCAAAATGTGGCTTCTTTTTCACCAGAAATAATGGCATATTGCAAGAGGATTTGGTGGGAATGATGGTTCCATTATTGAGGTACATTTCCAGTTGTTGTTTAATGGCAGTAGACTGGGGAATGGATTGTGGGTACTGGTAGTAGAGCTCTTTGTTTGAGCTTGAGCTCTACTGGTAGGACTGGGAGCTTTCCGATGTCTTCTGGGCCTTATGCTTATAGGGCGTTTGGGATCTGTACCAACTATATTGCATCAGTAGGTCGTAGATCCTCAGACACATGTGAGACTTCATCTTGGTCCAAGGGGATGGTGAGGGAGACAGTACCATCACCATTAAAGGAAATGCAAGCTTGTAGTTTCTTCAGCAGATCTATTCCCAAGATGTTGACTGGGCATATTGTTGACACAACCACCTGTGACAGCATACTGTGGGTGGGTGTAAGCTGAGGTATAGAGAACATGTCATAGGTGGTTCCATCAATGCCCACATATGAGACAGTGAGGTACTCTAGCTCAAATAAATCAGTAAATCTTATCACACTTCTGGTTGCATCAGTATCGTCAAAAAAATCAATAGTTTTCCCTTCCACCTCCATGTGTATTGTAATCGTAGGGCCACTGGCCTGTTTTGGTGTAGCAGTGTGTAGCAAATTGCATCTATCAATATTTGCACATCTTTAACAAATAATAAAAACATTCATTTCAGTATCATGCATTTTTTTTCTGTTATGTGTCACATGGATGCCACATACACAGCACACGGATGGCATACTTATAGTGCACACATGAAACACATGCAGCCCTTGCATTTAGTGAGTGGACTTTGAGTCTACGAGTTCCACTACCTAACAAATAAAAAAAAATGTGTATGAGGCCTAAGCTTATTTTTAATACAGGATGTATCAGAGTCCCTCTTCCTTATTTTTTTTCCCACTTCTTGCATTATCCGCATAGGCTTTGTGAGGTTCAGAGTCCCTCCTTCATAAATTAAATAGGATGTGTCTGAACATGTCACACACACCACGTGCCCAGATAAGGTAGTAGAGTGTTAAAATTACATTTACTTATTTACTGTCTACTGATGGGTAGAGATGAGCGAACCGGTCCCGGTTCGGCTCGAGGTCGGTTCGCCGAACGGAGGTCCCGTTCGAGTTCGGCTCGTCGAACGTTCGACGAACCGAACTCGAGCCAATAGGAAACAATGGCAGGCAATCACAAACACAGAAAAACACCTAGAAAACACCCTCAAAGGTGTCCAAAAGGTGACAAACAACTCAAACACATGGGAAAGTGACAAGGACATATACTCATGCGAAAACAAAACAGCTGGACAAGGAAAAAGAGGAGGACACACAGATATAGGCATGGCACGCCCTTCTAAAGTCATGTAAAACACCACAAGGTGACTCCAAGCGGAGTCTCCCTTTTTTCCAAAAATTGGGCCACACAGACACCCACCCCATCAGTGGCAGCACTTGGGCCCTAGTTGCAAACAGGATGTTTTGATTTGCATCAAGCACATTCAAAAATACGCCATAATTAACCGTCCCCAGGATGACACCGGGGTAGGTAGCAAAGTCTTTCCTGATCCCAGCTCTGTTCATCTTGGCTTCTTTTAAAAACAATGTAAGCAAGGGTTACTCCAAGCGGAGTCTCCTTTTTTTCCAAAAATTGGGCCACACACACACCCACCCCTTCAGTGGCAGCAGTTGTGCCCCAGTTGTACACTTCACAGCTAGATTTGCATCAAGCACATTCAAAAATACGCCATTCTAATCCGTCCCCAGGGTGACACCGGGGTAGGTAGCAAAGTGTTTCCTGATCCCAGCTCTGTTCATCTTGGCTTCTTTTAAAAACACAGCAAGCAAGGGTTACTCCAAGCGGAGTCTCCCTTTTTTCCAAAAATTGAGCCACACAGACACCCACCCCATCAGTGGCAGCACTTGGGCCCTAGTTGCAAACAGGATGTTTTGATTTGCATCAAGCACATTCAAAAATACGCCATAATTAACCGTCCCCAGCATGACACCGGGGTAGGTAGATAAAGTCTTTGCTGAACCATGACTTGTTCATCTTGGCTTCTTTTAAAAACAATGTAAGCAAGGGTTACTCCAAGCGGAGTCTCCCTTTTTTTCCAAAAATTGGGCCCCACACACACCCACCCCTTCAGTGGCAGCAGTTGTGCCCCAGTTGTACACTTCACAGCTACATTTGCATCAAGCACATTCAAAAATACGCCATTCTTATCCGTCCCCAGGATGACACCGGAGTAGGTAGCAAAGTCTTTCCTGATCCCAGCTCTGTTCATCTTGGCTTCTTTTAAAAACAATGTAAGCAAGGGTTACTCCAAGCGGAGTCTCCCTTTTCTCCAAAAATTGGGCCCCACACACACCCACCCATTCAGTGGCAGCAGTTGTGCCCCAGTTGTACACTTCACAGCTAGATTTGCATCAAGCACATTCAAAAATACGCCATAATTAACCGTCCCCAGGATGACACCGGAGTAGATAGCAAAGTCTTTCCTGATCCCAGCTCTGTTCATCTTGGCTTCTTTTAAAAACAATGTAAGCAAGGGTTACTCCAAGCGGAGTCTCCCTTTTTTCCAAAAATTGGGCCCCACACACACCCACCCCTTCAGTGGCAGCAGTTGTGCCCCAGTTGTACACTTCACAGCTAGATTTGCATCAAGCACATTCAAAAATACGCCATAATTAACCGTCCCCAGGATGACACCGGAGTAGGTAGCAAAGTCTTTCCTGATCCCAGCTCTGCTCATCTTGGCTTCTTTTAAAAACACAGCAAGCAAGGGTTACTCCAAGCGGAGTCTCCCTTTTTTCCAAAAATTGAGCCACACAGACACCCACCCCATCAGTGGCAGCACTTGGGCCCTAGTTGCAAACAGGATGTTTTGATTTGCATGAAGCACATTCAAAAATACGCCATAATTAACCGTCCCCAGCATGACACCGGGGTAGGTAGATAAAGTCTTTGCTGAACCATGACTTGTTCATCTTGGCTTCTTTTAAAAACAATGTAAGCAAGGGTTACTCCAAGCGGAGTCTCCCTTTTTTTCCAAAAATTGGGCCCCACACACACCCACCCCTTCAGTGGCAGCAGTTGTGCCCCAGTTGTACACTTCACAGCTACATTTGCATCAAGCACATTCAAAAATACGCCATTCTTATCCGTCCCCAGGATGACACCGGAGTAGGTAGCAAAGTCTTTCCTGATCCCAGCTCTGTTCATCTTGGCTTCTTTTAAAAACAATGTAAGCAAGGGTTACTCCAAGCGGAGTCTCCCTTTTCTCCAAAAATTGGGCCCCACACACACCCACCCATTCAGTGGCAGCAGTTGTGCCCCAGTTGTACACTTCACAGCTAGATTTGCATCAAGCACATTCAAAAATACGCCATAATTAACCGTCCCCAGGATGACACCGGAGTAGATAGCAAAGTCTTTCCTGATCCCAGCTCTGTTCATCTTGGCTTCTTTTAAAAACAATGTAAGCAAGGGTTACTCCAAGCGGAGTCTCCCTTTTTTCCAAAAATTGGGCCCCACACACACCCACCCCTTCAGTGGCAGCAGTTGTGCCCCAGTTGTACACTTCACAGCTAGATTTGCATCAAGCACATTCAAAAATACGCCATAATTAACCGTCCCCAGGATGACACCGGAGTAGGTAGCAAAGTCTTTCCTGATCCCAGCTCTGCTCATCTTGGCTTCTTTTAAAAACACAGCAAGCAAGGGTTACTCCAAGCGGAGTCTCCCTTTTTTCCAAAAATTGAGCCACACAGACACCCACCCCATCAGTGGCAGCACTTGGGCCCTAGTTGCAAACAGGATGTTTTGATTTGCATCAAGCACATTCAAAAATACGCCATAATTAACCGTCCCCAGCATGACACCGGGGTAGGTAGATAAAGTCTTTGCTGAACCATGACTTGTTCATCTTGGCTTCTTTTAAAAACAATGTAAGCAAGGGTTACTCCAAGCGGAGTCTCCTTTTTTTCCAAAAACTGGGCCCCACACACACCCACCCCTTCAGTGGCAGCAGTTGTGCCCCAGTTGTACACTTCACAGCTAGATTTGCATCAAGCACATTCAAAAATACGCCATTCTTATCCGTCCCCAGGGTGACACCGGGGTAGGTAGCAAAGTCTTTCCTGATCCCAGCTCTGTTCATCTTGGCTTCTTTTAAAAACACAGCAAGCAAGGGTTACTCCAAGCGGAGTCTCCCTTTTTTCCAAAAATTGAGCCACACAGACACCCCATCAGTGGCAGCACTTGGGCCCTAGTTGCAAACAGGATGTTTTGATTTGCATCAAGCACATTCAAAAATACGCCATAATTAACCGTCCCCAGCATGACACCGGGGTAGGTAGATAAAGTCTTTGCTGAACCATGACTTGTTCATCTTGGCTTCTTTTAAAAACAATGTAAGCAAGGGTTACTCCAAGCGGAGTCTCCCTTTTTTCCAAAAATTGGGCCCCACACACACCCACCCCTTCAGTGGCAGCAGTTGTGCCCCAGTTGTACACTTCACAGCTAGATTTGCATCAAGCACATTCAAAAATACGCCATTCTTATCCGTCCCCAGGGTGACACTGGGGTAGGTAGCAAAGTCTTTCCTGATCCCAGCTCTGTTCATCCTGGCTTCTTTTAAAAACACAGCAAGCAAGGGTTACTCCAAGCGGAGTCTCCCTTTTTTCCAAAAATTGAGCCACACAGACACCCACCCCATCAGTGGCAGCACTTGGGCCCTAGTTGCAAACAGGATGTTTTGATTTGCATCAAGCACATTCAAAAATACGCCATAATTAACCGTCCCCAGCATGACACCGGGGTAGGTAGATAAAGTCTTTGCTGAACCATGACTTGTTCATCTTGGCTTCTTTTAAAAACAATGTAAGCAAGGGTTACTCCAAGCGGAGTCTCCCTTTTTTTCCAAAAATTGGGCCCCACACACACCCACCCCTTCAGTGGCAGCAGTTGTGCCCCAGTTGTACACTTCACAGCTACATTTGCATCAAGCACATTCAAAAATACGCCATTCTTATCCGTCCCCAGGATGACACCGGAGTAGGTAGCAAAGTCTTTCCTGATCCCAGCTCTGTTCATCTTGGCTTCTTTTAAAAACAATGTAAGCAAGGGTTACTCCAAGCGGAGTCTCCCTTTTTTCCAAAAATTGGGCCCCACACACACCCACCCCTTCAGTGGCAGCAGTTGTGCCCCAGTTGTACACTTCACAGCTAGATTTGCATCAAGCACATTCAAAAATACGCCATAATTAACCGTCCCCAGGATGACACCGGAGTAGGTAGCAAAGTCTTTCCTGATCCCAGCTCTGCTCATCTTGGCTTCTTTTAAAAACACAGCAAGCAAGGGTTACTCCAAGCGGAGTCTCCCTTTTTTCCAAAAATTGAGCCACACAGACACCCACCCCATCAGTGGCAGCACTTGGGCCCTAGTTGCAAACAGGATGTTTTGATTTGCATCAAGCACATTCAAAAATACGCCATAATTAACCGTCCCCAGCATGACACCGGGGTAGGTAGATAAAGTCTTTGCTGAACCATGACTTGTTCATCTTGGCTTCTTTTAAAAACAATGTAAGCAAGGGTTACTCCAAGCGGAGTCTCGCTTTTTTTCCAAAAATTGGGCCCCACACACACCCACCCATTCAGTGGCAGCACTTGTGCCCTAGTTGTACACTTCACAGCTAGATTTGCATCAAGCACATTCCAAATCCACAAGCATTTACTCTCCCCAGGATGACACAGGGGTTGTAAATTCCTTCTGGATCCATGACTTGTTCATTTTGATGAACGTCAGTCTGTCCACATTGTCACTGGACAGACGCGTGCGCTTATCTGTCAGCACACACCCAGCAGCACTGAAGACACGTTCAGAGACAACGCTGGCAGCTGGACACGACAAAATCTCCAAGGCGTAAGTTGCGAGCTCTGGCCATTTTTCTAGGTTTGAAGCCCAAAAGGAGCAAGGCTCCAGTTGCACAGTCATGGCATCGATGTTCATTTGGAGATACTCCTGTATCATCCTCTCCAGCCGTTGACTATGTGTCAGACTTGTTGTCTCTGGTGGCCTTGCAAAAGAGGGTCTAAAAAAATTATGAAAAGATTCCATAAAATTGCTGTTACCAGCACCAGATACGGTCCTACTGGTACGGGTAGACTGTTGAAGATGACGAGACCGTCCCATGTTTGTCAAGTTACAACTGGGAGATTCCCTCCCTGCACCTGCACGGTTGTTTGGTGGAAAAGCCGAGCTAAGATCGAGTAACAGCTTCTGCTGATACTCCTGCATACGTGCGTCCCTTTCTATGGCTGGAATTATGTCACAAAATTTGGACTTGTACCGGGGATCTAATAGTGTGGCAATCCAGTAGTCATCATCACTTCTAATTTTGACAATACGACTGTCATGTTGGAGGTAGTGCAACAAAAAGGCACTCATGTGTCTTGCGCAGCCATGCGGACCAAGTCCACGCTGTGTTTGTGGCATAGAGGTGCTACCCGTTCTTTCTTCCTCTGACATCTCCCCCCAACCTCTTTCAACTGAAATTTGACCAAGGTCTCCCTCATCCGCTGAGTCTTCCATGTCCATGGACAGTTCGTCCTCCATTTCTTCATGTTCTCCTGCACCTTGCTCAACATTTCGCCTGCTACTATGCGCTCTTGTCGATCCCTGTCCCCCATGGTCCCATGCCTGCTGCGTTGGTGATGATGAACGTCTGGACCTTGGTGATGTTGTTGTCCCTTGCGCATATGAATCCTCCTGTAGTTCCTCCCCTTCATGTTGTCCCACCCCCTGACTCCGAATAGTGTTTAGCGTGTGCTCCAGCATGTAAATGACTGGAATCGTCATGCTGATAATGGCATTGTCAGCGCTAAACATATTCGTCGCCATGTCGAAACTGTGCAGAAGGGTGCATAGGTCCTTGATCTGAGACCACTCCATCAGGGTGATCTGCCCCACCTCTGCATCTCGTTGGCCCAGGCTATACGTCATGACGTATTGCACCAGGGCTCTGCGGTGCTGCCACAGTCGCTGTAACATGTGGAGAGTTGAATTCCAGCGTGTCGCCACATCGCATTTCAGGCGATGAACCGGCAGGCCGAAAGACTTCTGGAGCGATGCAAGTCGCTCTGCTGCGGCGCTTGAACGGCGGAAGTGAGCAGACAGTTTTCGTGCCCTGTTCAGAAGGCCATCTAGGCCGGGATAGTGTGTTAAAAATTGCTGGACGACAAGGTTCAACACGTGAGCCATACAAGGTACGTGTGTCACCTTGCCCAGGCGAAGGGCCGCACCCAGGTTTGCAGCATTGTCGCACACGGCCTTACCAGGCTGCAGGTTGAGTGGAGACAACCATTTATTAAACTCGGACCGCAGAGCTGACCACAACTCCTCAGCTGTGTGACTCTTATTCCCAAGACATGTCAAGCTAAAGACCGCCTGATGCCGTTGCGCTCTGCTGCCAGCATAGTAATGAGGCGTGCGTGATTCCTTCTGCGCAGTGAGAACGCTGGTGGCCTGACCAGGCAGGCTTGGGGCGGAGGTGGAGGACCCAGATGAGGTGGAGGATGCAGAAGCAGTGGCGGAACTTGGACAGACAGAGGATTGACACACAAGTCGTGGGGATGGCAAGACTTGTGCAGCAGACCCTTCACCATCTATCACCATAGTTACCCAGTGCCCAGTCAGCGACATGTAACGTCCCTGTCCATGCTTACTGGTCCAAGTATCGGTGGTGAAATGCACCCGTTCACACACAGAGTTTCTCAAGGAAGTGGTGATGTTGTGTGCGACATGCTGGTGTAGCGCGGGCACACCTTTCTTAGAGAAGTAGTGGCGACTAGGCATCTGGTACTGGGGCACAGCGACAGACATAAGGTCTCTAAAATCCTGTGTGTCCACTAGGCGGAAAGGCAGCATTTCGGTAGCCAACAGCTTACAGAGGGATAGAGTCAACCTCTTAGCTTTGTCATGGGTCGGAGGAAGTGGCCTTTTATTTGACCACATCTGAGGGACAGAGATCTGGCTGCTGTGTGTAGACGGTGTTGAGTAGGGTGTCCCTGGAAAAATGCAGGTTTGTGAGGAAAGTGCAGGCGGAGACATGATGTTGCCTTCATCCAAAGTTGGTGCTATCGATGTCTGAGACAGCTGTACACACTCACTTGTTTCCCCTTCCAAACCAACTGACGACCTACCAAGCAAACTGCCTGTTGCGGTTACAGTGGTGGAAGTTGTGGGTGGAAAAACAGGTGTGACAGCTGTCCCCACAGTCCTAGAAGATGAAGATCGCGCGGATGCACTGGAAGGGCAGGCGGTGGATGGTTTGCTCTGCTAGGCCGCATTGCAGCACAGTGAGCTTCCCACCGGGACCTATGATATTTATTCATGTGACGATTCATGGAAGAAGTTGTCAAACTGCTGAGGTTTTGACCTCTACTAAGAGAATCATGACAAAGTTTACAGATCACATAATTTGGGCAAGCTTTTTCTATGTCAAAAAAGGACCAGGCTAGGCAAGGCTTAGAGGCCATGCGACCTGTTGATCCACCCCGAATAATGCTCATAGGCAGAGTGGTGGCTGAGGATGCAGTTGTAGACGTGCTACCAGTGCTCCGACTCTGTCCAGGAAGGCGCAAGGTAACTTCGTCGTCGGTTGCATCCTCCTCCACCGCCTCTGTTGACCTCCTCGAGTGCCTGACTGGGGGTTGACAGTAGGTGGGATCTAGAACTTCATCATCAATTGTTGTGTTTGCACTCCCCTCCCCCTCAGACCGAGCCTCTTTTTGCCCTGACCGAATATTTAAGTTGTCATCCCAATCAGGTATCTGCGTCTCATCTTCATCAGTATGTTCCTCATTGTCTATAACCACAGGTGTTACAGTTTGTGACAAAGGGTCAACATTATGCTCAGAAACTTGGTCCTCACGGCCTGAATCAGAGTCACAAAGGTTCTGGGCATCACTGCAGACCATTTCCTGTTCTGTACTCACTGTAGCTTGGGAGCAGACCTCTGATTCCCAGGCTATAGTGTGACTGAACAGCTCTGCAGACTCAGCCATCTCAGTTCCACCATACTGTGCAGGGCTGATGGAGACTTCAGAGCTGGGAGAAATCAAGTGTTATTGGGATGACAACTCAGAGGACTGGTGTTTTTTGGATGCGGTACTTGAAGTGGCTGAGAGGGCACTTGTTGGACCACTTGAGATCCATTCAAGCATTTTGCCTTTTTTGCCCATCATCTACCTTTCTTCCTGTTGTTCGTGTCCGTAAAAAAGGGAGCACATCGGATTGTCCACGGTAAGTAGTAGACATCTTACTTTTGCTGGTAGATGGTCTATCTTCAGCAGATGATAATGGAGCTTTGCCACCTTCCCCACAGACAAAACCTTTTTTGCCTTTTCCACCACGCCTCTTCCCCTTTCCACCAGCATCTGTCATTTTGCCACTCATGTTGATTGCGACAAGATTGTGGACTGAAAATGTGGTAGTAAAAATTGAGAGGTGGTGAAGATTGCAGTGGTGGTCAAGCTTTATTAACATCAGAATAATAAAGAATAAATATCCCTGACAATGCAACTACGGCCCTTAAACTGGCAGCAAAAAATGCTAGTATAATGGCTTAGTTATAATGAGTTGGAGTGTGCAACGCAGGCAGATGCGCTCTGCAAATGTCTTTGCACTAGTGGGACTATAGCAAAGTCCAATAGCCACGTATAGGATGCCACTAGGTACACTGAGTGTTTGCTAGTATAATGGCTTAGTTATAATGAGTTGGAGTGTGCAACGCAGGCAGATGCGCTCTGCAAATGTTTTTGCACTAGTGGGACTATAGCAAAGTCCAATAGCCACAGATAGGATGCCACTAGGTACACAGAGTGTTTGCTAGTATAATGGCTTAGTTATAATGAGTTGGAGTCTGCAATGCAGGCAGATGCGCTCTGCAAATGTCTTTGCACTAGTGGGACTATAGCAAAGTCCAATAGCCACGTATAGGATGCCACTAGGTACACTGAGTGTTTGCTAGTATAATGGCTTAGTTATAATGAGTTGGAGTGTGCAACGCAGGCAGATGCGCTCTGCAAATGCCTTTGCACTAGTGGGACTATAGCAAAGTCCAATAGCCACAGATAGGATGCCACTAGGTACACAGAGTGTTTGCTAGTATAATGGCTTAGTTATAATGAGTTGGAGTGTGCAACACAGGCAGATGCGCTCTGCAAATGTCTTTGCACTAGTGGGACTATAGCAAAGTCCAATAGCCACAGATAGGATGCCACTAGGTACACAGAGTGTTTGCTAGTATAATGGCTTAGTTATAATGAGTTGGAGTGTGCAACGCAGGCAGATGCGCTCTGCAAATGTCTTTGCACTAGTGGGACTATAGCAAAGTCCAATAGCCACGTATAGGATGCCACTAGGTACACTGAGTGTTTGCTAGTATAATGGCTTAGTTATAATGAGTTGGAGTGTGCAATGCAGGCAGATGCGCTCTGCAAATGTCTTTGCACTAGTGGGACTATAGCAAAGTCCAATAGCCACAGATAGGATGCCACTAGGTACACAGAGTGTTTGCTAGTATAATGGCTTAGTTATAATGAGTTGGAGTCTGCAATGCAGGCAGATGCGCTCTGCAAATGTCTTTGCACTAGTGGGACTATAGCAAAGTTCAATAGCCACGTATAGGATGCCACTAGGTACACTGAGTGTTTGCTGGTATAATGGCTTAGTTATAATGAGTTGGAGTGTGCAACGCAGGCAGATGCGCTCTGCAAATGTCTTTGCACTAGTGGGACTATAGCAAAGTCCAATAGCCACGTATAGGATGCCACTAGGTACACTGAGTGTTTGCTAGTATAATGGCTTAGTTATAATGAGTTGGAGTGTGCAATGCAGGCAGATGCGCTCTGCAAATGTCTTTGCACTAGTGGGACTATAGCAAAGTCCAATAGCCACGTATAGGATGCCACTAGGTACACTGAGTGTTTGCTAGTATAATGGCTTAGTTATAATGAGTTGGAGTGTGCAACGCAGGCAGATGCGCTCTGCAAATGTCTTTGCACTAGTGGGACTATAGCAAAGTCCAATAGCCACGTATAGGATGCCACTAGGTACACTGAGTGTTTGCTTGTATAATGGCTTAGTTATAATGAGTTGGAGTGTGCAATGCAGGCAGATGCGCTCTGCAAATGTCTTTGCACTAGTGGGACTATAGCAAAGTCCAATAGCCACAGATAGGATGCCACTAGGTACACAGAGTGTTTGCTAGTATAATGGCTTAGTTATAATGAGTTGGACTGTGCAACGCAGGCAGATGCGCTCTGCAAATGTCTTTGCACTAGTGGGACTATAGCAAAGTCCAATAGCCACGTATAGGATGCCACTAGGTACACTGAGTGTTTGCTAGTATAATGGCTTAGTTATAATGAGTTGGAGTGTGCAATGCAGGCAGATGCGCTCTGCAAATGTCTTTGCACTAGTGGGACTATAGCAAAGTCCAATAGCCACGTATAGGATGCCACTAGGTACACTGAGTGTTTGCTAGTATAATGGCTTAGTTATAATGAGTTGGAGTGTGCAACGCAGGCAGATGCGCTCTGCAAATGTCTTTGCACTAGTGGGACTATAGCAAAGTCCAATAGCCACGTATAGGATGCCACTAGGTACACTGAGTGTTTGCTTGTATAATGGCTTAGTTATAATGAGTTGGAGTGTGCAATGCAGGCAGATGCGCTCTGCAAATGTCTTTGCACTAGTGGGACTATAGCAAAGTCCAATAGCCACAGATAGGATGCCACTAGGTACACAGAGTGTTTGCTAGTATAATGGCTTAGTTATAATGAGTTGGAGTGTGCAACGCAGGCAGATGCGCTCTGCAAATGTCTTTGCATTAGTGGGACTATAGCAAAGTCCAATAGCCACGTATAGGATGCCACTAGGTACACTGAGTGTTTGCTAGTACAATGGCTTAGTTATAATGAGTTGGAGTCTGCAATGCAGGCAGATGCGCTCTGCAAATGTCTTTGCACTAGTGGGACTATAGCAAAGTCCAATAGCCACGTATAGGATGCCACTAGGTACACTGAGTGTTTGCTAGTATAATGGCTTAGTTATAATGAGTTGGAGTGTGCAACGCAGGCAGATGCGCTCTGCAAATGTCTTTGCACTAGTGGGACTATAGCAAAGTCCAATAGCCACGTATAGGATGCCACTAGGTACACTGAGTGTTTGCTAGTATAATGGCTTAGTTATAATTAGAGTTGAGCGCGGTTCGTGGTTCGTGGTTCTCCAGTTCTAGGCTCGAGTGATTTTGGGGCATGTTCTAGATCGAACTAGAACTCGAGCTTTTTGCAAAAGCTCGATAGTTCTAGAAACATTCGAGAACGGTTCTAGCAGCAAAAAAACAGCTAAATCCTAGCTTGGATTCTGCTGTAATAGTGTAAGTCACTCTGTGAATCACACTATTATGACATTTCAGTGTATACTGTGCGGGAACAGCGCCTTCAGATCACTGCTGTTTGTATAATGGCGATCGCCATTTTTTTTTTTTTTCTTGTCTTCCTTCCCTAAGCGCGCGCGTCTTGTGGGGCGGGCCAGCATGTCAGCCAATCCCAGACACACACACAGCTAAGTGGACTTTGAGCCAGAGAAGCAACGGCATGTGTGATAGGATGTCCATGTCACATGTCCCTGCATTATAAAACCGGACATTTTCTTCCAGGACGCCATTATCTGCCTTCTGCGTCTTTGGTGTCAGACATCACTGTCGCAGCTCCGTCCTCCTGAGTCCTATAGCCGATACAGCTGTATGCGCTGCATACACAGCGTTAGACAGCTTAGGGAGAGCACTTTATAGCAGTCCTTTTAAGGGCTCAAACCGGCAGGGTCAGAGAGCCATAGGTGACAGGTCCTGCAAACAGCAACAGCGTCTGTGTAGCCAAGGTCAGGGATTTCCTCCCTGCATTTCACCATTAGGAGGGAATAGAAAGGCAGGCTTCCATTCCTCTACCCAGAGCACCACAATCCTGCCACTGTACCCTCTTGTCCTCTGCACACTCCAACTCATTATAACTAAGCCATTATACTAGCAAACACTCAGTGTACCTAGTGGCATCCTATCTGTGGCTATTGGACTTTGCTATAGTCCCACTAGTGCACAGACATTTGCAGAGCACGTCTGCCTGCATTGCACACTCCAACTTTTTTAAACTAAGCAATTTTACTAGCAAACACTCAGTGTACCTAGTGGCATCCTATACGTGGCTATTGGACTTTGCTATAGTCCCACTAGTGCCAAGACATTTGCAGAGCGCATCTGCCTGCGTTGCACACTCCAACTCATAACTAAGCCATTATACTAGCAAACACTCAGTGTACCTAGTGGCATCCTATACGTGGCTATTGGACTTTGCTATAGTCCCACTAGTGCCAAGACATTTGCAGAGCGCATCTGCCTGCGTTGCACACTCCAACTCATAACTAAGCCATTATACTAGCAAACACTCAGTGTACCTAGTGGCATCCTATACGTGGCTATTGGACTTTGCTATAGTCCCACTAGTGCCAAGACATTTGCAGAGCGCATCTGCCTGCGTTGCACACTCCAACTCATAACTAAGCCATTATACTAGCAAACACTCAGTGTACCTAGTGGCATCCTATACGTGGCTATTGGACTTTGCTATAGTCCCACTAGTGCAAAGACATTTGCAGAGCACGTCTGCCTGCATTGCACACTCCAACTTTTTTAAACTAAGCAATTTTACTAGCAAACACTCAGTGTACCTAGTGGCATCCTATACGTGGCTATTGGACTTTGCTATAGTCCCACTAGTGCCAAGACATTTGCAGAGCGCATCTGCCTGCGTTGCACACTCCAACTCATAACTAAGCCATTATACTAGCAAACACTCAGTGTACCTAGTGGCATCCTATACGTGGCTATTGGACTTTGCTATAGTCCCACTAGTGCCAAGACATTTGCAGAGCGCATCTGCCTGCGTTGCACACTCCAACTCATAACTAAGCCATTATACTAGCAAACACTCAGTGTACCTAGTGGCATCCTATACGTGGCTATTGGACTTTGCTATAGTCCCACTAGTGCAAAGACATTTGCAGAGCGCATCTGCCTGCGTTGCACACTCCAACTCATAACTAAGCCATTATACTAGCAAACACTCAGTGTACCTAGTGGCATCCTATACGTGGCTATTGGACTTTGCTATAGTCCCACTAGTGCCAAGACATTTGCAGAGCGCATCTGCCTGCGTTGCACACTCCAACTCATAACTAAGCCATTATAGTAGCATTTTTTGCTGCCAGTTTAAGGGCCGTAGTTGCATTGTCAGGGATATTTATTCTTTATTATTCTGCTGTTAATAAAGCTAGACCACCACTGCAATCTTCTTCACCTCTCAATTTTTACTACCACATTTTCAGTCCACAATCTTGTCGCAATCAACATGAGTGGCAAAATGACAGATGCTGGTGGAAAGGGGAAGAGGCGTGGTGGAAAAGGCAAAAAAGGTTTTGTCTGTGGGGAAGGTGGCAAAGCTCCATTATCATCTGCTGAAGATAGACCATCTACCAGCAAAAGTAAGATGTCTACTACTTACCGTGGACAATCCGATGTGCTCCCTTTTTTACGGACACGAACAACAGGAAGAAAGGTAGATGATGGGCAAAAAAGGAAAATGCTTGAATGGATCTCAAGTGGTCCAACAAGTGCCCTCTCAGCCACTTCAAGTACCGCATCCAAAAAACACCAGTCCTCTGAGTTGTCATCCCAATCACACTTGATTTCTCCCAGCTCTGAAGTCTCCATCAGCCCTGCACAGTATGGTGGAACTGAGATGGCTGAGTCTGCAGAGCTGTTCAGTCACACTATAGCCTGGGAATCAGAGGTCTGCTCCCAAGCTACAGTGAGTACAGAACAGGAAATGGTCTGCAGTGATGCCCAGAACCTTTGTGACTCGGATTCAGGCCGTGAGGAACAAGTTTCTGAGCATAATGTTGACCCTTTGTCACAAACTGTAACACCTGTGGTTATAGACAATGAGGAACATACTGATGAAGATGAGATGCAGATACCCGATTGGGATGACAACTTAAATATTCGGTCAGGGCAAGAAGAGGCTCGGTCTGAGGGGGAGGGGAGTGCAAACACAACAATTGATGATGAAGTTCTAGATCCCACCTACTGTCAACCCCCAGTCAGGCACTCGAGGAGGTCAACAGAGGCGGTGGAGGAGGATGCAACCGACGACGAAGTTACCTTGCGCCTTCCTGGACAGAGTCGGAGCACTGGTAGCACGTCTACAACTGCATCCTCAGCCACCACTCTGCCTATGAGCATTATTCGGGGTGGATCAACAGGTCGCATGGCCTCTAAGCCTTGCCTAGCCTGGTCCTTTTTTGACATAGAAAAAGATCGCCCAAATCATGTGATATGTAAAATTTGTCATGATTCTCTTAGTAGAGGTCAAAACCTCAGCTGTTTGACAACTTCTTCCATGAATCGTCACATGAATAAATATCATAGGTCCCGGTGGGAAGCTCACTGTGCTGCAATGCGGCCTAGCGGAGCGAACCATCCACCGCCCGCCCCTTCCAGTGCATCCGCGCGATCTTCATCTTCTAGGACTGTGGGGACAGCTGTCACACCTGTTTTTCCACCCACAACTTCCACCACTGTAACCGCTACAGGCAGTTTGCTTGGTAGGTCGTCAGTTGGTTTGGAAGGGGAAACAAGTGAGTGTGTACAGCTCTCTCAGACATCGATAGCACCAACGTTGGATGAAGGCAACATCATGTCTCCGCCTGCACTTTCCTCACAAACCTGCATTTTTCCAGGGACACCCTACTCAACACCGTCTACACACAGCAGCCAGATCTCTGTCCCTCAGATGTGGTCAAATAAAAGGCCACTTCCTCCGACCCATGACAAAGCTAAGAGGTTGACTCTATCCCTCTGTAAGCTGTTGGCTACAGAAATGCTGCCTTTCCGCCTAGTGGACACACAGGATTTTAGAGACCTTATGTCTGTCGCTGTGCCCCAGTACCAGATGCCTAGTCGCCACTACTTCTCTAAGAAAGGTGTGCCCGCGCTACACCAGCATGTCGCACACAACATCACCGCTTCCTTGAGAAACTCTGTGTGTGAACGGGTGCATTTCACCACCGATACTTGGACCAGTAAGCATGGACAGGGACGTTACATGTCGCTGACTGGGCACTGGGTAACTATGGTGATAGATGGTGAAGGGTCTGCTGCACAAGTCTTGCCGTCCCCACGACTTGTGTGTCAATCCTCTGTCTGTCCAAGTTCCGCCACAGCTTCTGCATCCTCCACCTCATCTGGGTCCTCCACCTCCACCCCAAGCCTGCCTGGTCAGGCCACCAGCGTTCTCACTGCGCAGAAGGAATCACGCACGCCTCATTACTATTCTGGCAGCAGAGCGCAACGGCATCAGGCGGTCTTTAGCTTGACATGTCTTGGGAATAAGAGTCACACAGCTGAGGAGTTGTGGTCAGCTCTGCGGTCCGAGTTTAATAAATGGTTGTCTCCACTCAACCTGCAGCCTGGTAAGGCCGTGTGCGACAATGCTGCAAACCTGGGTGCGGCCCTTCGCCTGGGCAAGGTGACACACGTACCTTGTATGGCTCACGTGTTGAACCTTGTCGTCCAGCAATTTTTAACACACTATCCCGGCCTAGATGGCCTTCTGAACAGGGCACGAAAACTGTCTGCTCACTTCCGCCGTTCAAGCGCCGCAGCAGAGCGACTTGCATCGCTCCAGAAGTCTTTCGGCCTGCCGGTTCATCGCCTGAAATGCGATGTGGCGACACGCTGGAATTCAACTCTCCACATGTTACAGCGACTGTGGCAGCACCGCAGAGCCCTGGTGCAATACGTCATGACGTATAGCCTGGGCCAACGAGATGCAGAGGTGGGGCAGATCACCCTGATGGAGTGGTCTCAGATCAAGGACCTATGCACCCTTCTGCACAGTTTCGACATGGCGACGAATATGTTTAGCGCTGACAATGCCATTATCAGCATGACGATTCCAGTCATTTACATGCTGGAGCACACGCTAAACACTATTCGGAGTCAGGGGGTGGGACAACATGAAGGGGAGGAACTACAGGAGGATTCATATGCGCAAGGGACAACAACATCACCAAGGTCCAGACGTTCATCATCACCAACGCAGCAGGCATGGGACCATGGGGGACAGGGATCGACAAGGGCGCATAGTAGCAGGCGAAATGTTGAGCAAGGTGCAGGAGAACATGAAGAAATGGAGGACGAACTGTCCATGGACATGGAAGACTCAGCGGATGAGTGAGACCTTGGTCAAATTTCAGTTGAAAGAGGTTGGGGGGAGATGTCAGAGGAAGAAAGAACGGGTAGCACCTCTATGCCACAAACACAGCGTGGACTTGGTCCGCATGGCTGCGCAAGACACATGAGTGCCTTTTTGTTGCACTACCTCCAACATGACAGTCGTATTGTCAAAATTAGAAGTGATGATGACTACTGGATTGCCACACTATTAGATCCACGGTACAAGTCCAAATTTTGTGACATAATTCCAGCCATAGAAAGGGACGCACGTATGCAGGAGTATCAGCAGAAGCTGTTACTCGATCTTAGCTCGGCTTTTCCACCAAACAACCGTGCAGGTGCAGGGAGGGAATCTCCCAGTTGTAACTTGACAAACATGGGACGGTCTCGTCATCTTCAACAGTCTACCCGTACCAGTAGGACCGTATCTGGTGCTGGTAACAGCAATTTTATGGAATCTTTTCATAATTTTTTTAGACCCTCTTTTCCAAGGCCACCAGAGACAACAAGTCTGACACATACTCAACGGCTGGAGAGGATGATACAGGAGTATCTCCAAATGAACATCGATGCCATGACTTTGCAACTGGAGCCTTGCTCCTTTTGGGCTTCAAACCTAGAAAAATGGCCAGAGCTCGCAACTTACGCCTTGGAGAGTTTGTCGTGTCCAGCTGCCAGCGTTGTCTCTGAATGTGTATTCAGTGCTGCTGGGTGTGTGCTGACAGATAAGCGCACGCGTCTGTCCAGTGACAATGTGGACAGACTGACGTTCATCAAAATGAACAAGTCATGGATCCAGAAGGAATTTACTACCCCTGTGTCATCCTGGGGAGAGTAAATGCTTGTTGATTTTGAATGTGCTTGATGCAAATCTAGCTGTGAAGTGTACAACTAGGGCACAAGTGCTGCCACTGAATGGGTGGGTGTGTGTGGGGCACAATTTTTGGAAAAAAAGGGAGACTCCGCTTGGAGTAACCCTTGCTTACATTGTTTTTAAAAGAAGCCAAGATGAACAGAGCTGGGATCAGAAAAGACTTTGCTACCTACCCCGGTGTCATCCTGGGGACGGATAAGAATGGCGTATTTTTGAATGTGCTTGATGCAAATCTAGCTGTGAAGTGTACAACTAGGGCACAAGTGCTGCCACTGAATGGGTGGGTGTGTGTGGGGCACATTTTTTGGAAAAAAAGGGAGACTCCGCTTGGAGTAACCCTTGCTTACATTGTTTTTAAAAGAAGCCAAGATGAACAGAGCTGGGATCAGAAAAGACTTTGCTACCTACCCCGGTGTCATCCTGGGGACGGATAAGAATGGCGTATTTTTGAATGTGCTTGATGCAAATCTAGCTGTGAAGTGTACAACTAGGGCACAAGTGCTGCCACTGAATGGGTGGGTGTGTGTGGGGCACAATTTTTGGAAAAAAAGGGAGACTCCGCTTGGAGTAACCCTTGCTTACATTGTTTTTAAAAGAAGCCAAGATGAACAGAGCTGGGATCAGGAAAGACTTTGCTACCTACCCCGGTGTCATCCTGGGGACGGATAAGAATGGCGTATTTTTGAATGTGCTTGATGCAAATCAAAACATCCTGTTTGCAACTAGGGCCCAAGTGCTGCCACTGATGGGGTGGGTGTCTGTGTGGCCCAATTTTTGGAAAAAAGGGAGACTCCGCTTGGAGTAACCCTTGCTTGCTGTGTTTTTAAAAGAAGCCAAGATGAACAGAGCTGGGATCAGGAAAGACTTTGCTACCTACCCCGGTGTCATCCTGGGGACGGATAAGAATGGCGTATTTTTGAATGTGCTTGATGCAAATCTAGCTGTGAAGTGTACAACTAGGGCACAAGTGCTGCCACTGAATGGGTGGGTGTGTGTGGGGCACAATTTTTGGAAAAAAAGGGAGACTCCGCTTGGAGTAACCCTTGCTTACATTGTTTTTAAAAGAAGCCAAGATGAACAAGTCATGGGTCAGCAAAGACTTTATCTACCTACCCCGGTGTCATCCTGGGGACGGATAAGAATGGCGTATTTTTGAATGTGCTTGATGCAAATCAAAACATCCTGTTTGCAACTAGGGCCCAAGTGCTGCCACTGATGGGGTGGGTGTCTGTGTGGCCCAATTTTTGGAAAAAAGGGAGACTCCGCTTGGAGTAACCCTTGCTTACATTGTTTTTAAAAGAAGCCAAGATGAACAGAGCTGGGATCAGGAAAGACTTTGCTACCTACCCCGGTGTCATCCTGGGGACGGATAAGAATGGCGTATTTTTGAATGTGCTTGATGCAAATCAAAACATCCTGTTTGCAACTAGGGCCCAAGTGCTGCCACTGATGGGGTGGGTGTCTGTGTGGCCCAATTTTTGGAAAAAAGGGAGACTCCGCTTGGAGTAACCCTTGCTTGCTGTGTTTTTAAAAGAAGCCAAGATGAACAGAGCTGGGATCAGGAAAGACTTTGCTACCTACCCCGGTGTCATCCTGGGGACGGATAAGAATGGCGTATTTTTGAATGTGCTTGATGCAAATCTAGCTGTGAAGTGTACAACTAGGGCACAAGTGCTGCCACTGAATGGGTGGGTGTGTGTGGGGCACAATTTTTGGAAAAAAGGGAGACTCCGCTTGGAGTAACCCTTGCTTACATTGTTTTTAAAAGAAGCCAAGATGAACAGAGCTGGGATCAGGAAAGACTTTGCTACCTACCCCGGTGTCATCCTGGGGACGGATAAGAATGGCGTATTTTTGAATGTGCTTGATGCAAATCAAAACATCCTGTTTGCAACTAGGGCCCAAGTGCTGCCACTGATGGGGTGGGTGTCTGTGTGGCCCAATTTTTGGAAAAAAGGGAGACTCCGCTTGGAGTAACCCTTGCTTACATTGTTTTTAAAAGAAGCCAAGATGAACAGAGCTGGGATCAGGAAAGACTTTGCTACCTACCCCGGTGTCATCCTGGGGACGGATAAGAATGGCGTATTTTTGAATGTGCTTGATGCAAATCAAAACATCCTGTTTGCAACTAGGGCCCAAGTGCTGCCACTGATGGGGTGGGTGTCTGTGTGGCCCAATTTTTGGAAAAAAGGGAGACTCCGCGTGGAGTAACCCTTGCTTACATTGTTTTTAAAAGAAGCCAAGATGAACAGAGCTGGGATCAGGAAAGACTTTGCTACCTACCCCGGTGTCATCCTGGGGACGGTTAATTATGGCATATTTTTGAATGTGCTTGATGCAAATCAAAACATCCTGTTTGCAACTAGGGCCCAAGTGCTGCCACTGATGGGGTGGGTGTCTGTGTGGCCCAATTTTTGGAAAAAAGGGAGACTCCGCTTGGAGTAACCCTTGCTTACATTGTTTTTAAAAGAAGCCAAGATGAACAAGTCATGGGTCAGCAAAGACTTTATCTACCTACCCCGGTGTCATCCTGGGGACGGATAAGAATGGCGTATTTTTGAATGTGCTTGATGCAAATCTAGCTGTGAAGTGTACAACTGGGGCCCAACTGCTGCCACTGAATGGGTGGGTGTGTGTGGGGCCCAATTTTTGGAAAAAAAGGGAGACAACGCTTGGAGTCACCTTGCGGTGTTTTACATGATTTTAGAATGGCGTGCCATGCCTATATCTGTGTGTCCTCCTCTTTTTCCTTGTCCAGCTGTTTTGTTTTCGCATGAGTATATGTCCTTGTCACTTTCCCATGTGTTTGAGTTGTTTGTCACCTTTTAGACACCTTTGAGGGTGTTTTCTAGGTGTTTTACTGTGTTTGTGATTGCCTGCCATTGTTTCCTATGCAGTTCGAGTTCGGTTCGTCGAACGTTCGACGAGCCGAACTCGAACGGGACCTCCGTTCGGCGAACCGACCTCGAGCCGAACCGGGACCGGTTCGCTCATCTCTAGTTATAATGAGTTGGAGTATGCAGAGGACACGAGGGTACAGTGCCAGGATTTTGGGGCTCTGGGTAGAGGAATGGAAGCCTGCCTTTCTATCCCTCCTAATAGGGAAATGCAGGGAGGAAATCCCTGACCTTGGCTACACAGACGCTGGCGCTGTTTTCAGGACCTGTCACCTTAACTCTGACCCTGCCGGTTTGAGCCCTTAAAAGGACTGCTATAAAGTGATCTCCCTAAGCTGTCTAACGCTGTGTATGCAGCGCATACAGCTGTATCGGCGATAGGACTCAGGAGGACGGAGCTGCGACAGTGATGTCTGACACCAAAGACGCAGAAGGCAGATAATGGCGTCCTGGAAGAAAATGTCCGGTTTTATAATGCAGGGACATGTGACATGGACATCCTATCACACATGCCGTTGCTTCTCTGGCTCAAAGTCCACTTAGCTGTGTGTGTGTCTGGGATTGGCTGACATGCTGGCCCGCCCCACAAGATGCGCGCGCTTAGGGAAGGAAGACAAGAAAAAAAAAAAAAAAAATGGCGATCGCCATTATAGAAACAGCAGTGATCTGAAGGCGCTGTTCACGCACACTATACACTGAAATGTGATAATAGTGTGATTCACAGAGTGACTTACACTATTACAGCAGAAACCAAGCTATGATTTAGCTGGTTTTTTGCTGCTAGAACCGTTCTCGAACGTTTCTAGAACTATCGAGCTTTTGCAAAAAGCTCGAGTTCTAGTTCGATCTAGAACAGGCCCCAAAATCACTCGAGCCTAGAACTGGAGAACCACGATCCACGAACCGCGCTCAACTCTACTGATGGGTGTAGTTTTATTCCCCCCTTTACTATATCATCTACTATAGTCATAAGTGAAAAGGAAATACAGTGAGAAATGGCCTGGCTAAGGGGGTGGCATTTTTTTCTCTCTTTTTAATTTTCTATTGTATACAAGTCATTATACAGGAATGAATGCAACCTAATATTTTCTCATGTAAAATCAATTTTATCTTCAATTTTGCATGCTTTATTATCACTCAGTAAAGCTGGGGTAACTGGGGTAACTCTGTCAACATTGTTCCCAGCAGCAACCTGAGAGTCAGAGATGTGTCCAGGTATGTTTCCCATGCTGTTTCCATTCCATTTGAGCTCTGTTTCCATCCATGTCAGCGATTTTCCTTCCTCCCCAGCCCTACTAGTAGGGTCTTCCAGAAAAATACTCAGGTTTCCTATTGAATTCCATTATACTCAGTACTCGAGTCGAGCCTGCCGGAGCATTCAACCTGCTCGATTTGAGTACTGAGCATGCGAGCGTTTTAATGCTCGCTCATCACCAATCATCTTACAATAGATTGGAAGACAAAATATATGGAGTAAACTCGATTTTTGCAAAATAAGGGCAGCTTGATTTTCTATTAAATGGTATCAAGCATTACAATTGCTTTATTGATAAGTATGTTCAGGTGCTCTGTACTCATAAGAAACTGGTGGAAGATCGGATGCCCAAGTATAATGGACCTCAATGGGTAACTGGAGCATTTTTCTGGAAGATTTCCCAGAAAAATGCTCGAGTAGCCCATTGACTTCCATTGTATTCCAGTAATCGAGTTGCACTCATCTAAGCATCCAACTGCTCATTACGAGCACAGAGATCCTGAGCATGGTTGTGCTCTTTCATCACTAATAAGGATTGTTCAGTTAATCAAGAATATTTGAACTCAATGAACTTGTGTCTTTTTTTAACTTATGTGAATGTGAAAATGTTGTAACATCATAGTATAAGGCGAAATCACAGGTGCCGGTAATCATCGTTTGATTGGATGCAAACGTAATCTGTTTACAAAAATAGTGAAGACACAACTTTTTTGTTTGTCTTTAAACAACTAATTTCAGCTGGATCAGTTTTTTTAATATTGGAGTCTGTTGAAAACTAATCCGTTAACGATCTTCAGGATAATTTACAAAGAGACAGATGGCTAATTAATGGATCCGTTTTCTTAGACTTCAATGGTAAAAAAATGAATCCAGCTGAAATCAGTTATTTAACCCCTTCACGACCTTTGACGGATCTATCCGTCATGGAGCGTGTGAGGTTAAGCCCCGCCCCCTGCCGCCGGCAGGATGCAGCGATCTGCGCACATATCAGCTGTTTTTAACAGCTGACATGTGTGCCTGCATGTTCCGAGTGGAATCGCATTCCACCCGGAACATTTAACCCCTTACATCTCGCTGCCAAAGTCTGGCAGTGAGATGTATATGCGCGCGGTCATGATTTTCACTTACCGCCGCCCCCACCGGAAGTCACGCACGCGATCACGTGACTTTCGGTGGTTGCCATGGTAGCCCCTGTAGCTAACATGACTCACTTCCTCTCAATGCCAGAATACAGCCGTCATTGAAAGTAAAGCAGCGTATCTGCAGATCTTAGCTCTGTAGCTGAGATCTGCAGATAGTGCAGAGCGATTGGATTGCTGATTGCTATAGCCCCCTAGGGGTACTAGTAAAATCAGAAAAAAAAAGTTTAAAAAAATAAAAAAAAACAAAAAAACCTAAAAGTTCAAATCACCCCCCTTTCGCTCCATTGAAAATTAAAGGGTTAAAAAATAAAAACATATATACACATATTTGGTATCACCGCGTTCAGAAACACCTGATCCATCAAACTATAAAATCAATTAATCTGATCAGTAAACGGCGTAGCAGCAAAAAAATTCCAAACGCCAAAATTACGTTTTTTGGTCGCCGCAAGTATTGTGCAAAATGCAATAACAGGCGATCACAACGTAGCATCTGCGCAAAGATGGTACCATTAGAAACGTCAGATCGATAGGCAAAAAATAAGTCATCACTGAGCCATAGATCCCAAAAAATGAGAATGCTACGGGTTTCAGAAAATGGCGTAAAACATGCGCCACTTTTATTGGACAAACTTGTGATTTTTTTAACCCCTTAGATACAAGTAAATCTATACATGTTTGGTGTATACAAACTTGCACCGACCTCAGGCATCACAATGACTTATCAGTTTTACCACATGGTGAACACGGTGAATACAATATCCCAAAAACTATTGTGCGATCACACTTTTTTTGCAGTTTTTTCACACTTGGAATTTTTTTGTTGTTTTCCAGTACACTGTATGGTAAAACTTATGGTTTCATTTAAAAGTACAACTCGTCCCGCAAAAAACAAGTCCTCATATGGCAAGATTGACAGAAAAATAAAAAAATTAGGGGAGCAAAAAACAAAAACGCAAAAACGGAAAGTGCCCGGGGGCTGAAGGGGTTAAAAGCAAACAAAAAAGTTGTCTCTGCACAACTTTTTTGCCAAAGGACTGCTGTTGGTTTCCGATCTAACGGATGATTGCTGGACATGTGAACTCAGCCTTATCTAGTTAAACGCACACTAAAACATGATATTTAAAAGAAAAAAGTCCTCTTAGCCCAATGTTCTTTTAACAAAGGCTTATATAATGTCCATGGAAAAAAAATTGAAAGTCATTTCACTAAGGAAAAAGATAAAATATTTTATAAAATGTCACACTAAATGTGTGTTAAAATTTTTAATTTAAATATTTCATATGTTGGAGATACTCCTGAGATATATCTTGTCCCAGATACTTACTATAGTATAGAAAATGTGCATCAGTAACATACAAATCTCCCTCATTTAGCAGGTGCTAGGCTTTTGATTCCACCAGATTCATGACATCTCAATGGTTAATTATGACACAACAACTTTACTAATTAGAAAAAATAACTATCAAATATTTCAATAGCTTTGGGAACCTTGATACTCAGGATTATTTCTTTCTCTGTAACAAGGTTAACCTGATTAGTCTTACAGAAAGAGATAATACTCTCTGAGGGAAAAGCAAGGAGGAACTTTGGTGGATGCAAGGGTACAGTCAGAAGTGTATCCTGGAGCCGAAGGGGGCCAAAAATGTCATCTTGGTTTATGAGAAGATGTACGTATACTCTTAAAGAACCATAGGAGTTTTGGACTCTGTTGAAGATTTTGCATTGAAGCCCATTAGTTTCAAGTTATGCCATTGGGGCACACTAAATCAGTAGCTCCCAACCTGCGGTACATAAACCCCAAAGTGAATTATATCACTATTCTATCATCTTCCAATAATTAAATACTAATATTAGACAGATTGCATTGTTTCAACTTACTCCAGATACAGAAAATGGAGTAAAAAATAAAAAAATTTACCGTATTTTTCAGTTTATAAGATGCACCAAATTATAAGAAGCACCCCAAATTCAGAGCAAAAAAGGGTGAAAAAAGGGGTCCATTTTATAATCCGGTGGTGTCTTACTGGAGAGGGCCGCAGTGGTGGTAGAACAGGGTCGCAGGAGGCAGGGGCAGAGGGTGTCCCAGAAACTGTCAGCTGTGCTGGTGCTTGGGCAGCTGTGCTGGGGCTGAGGCGACAGTGGCATGGGAAGGTGTGCTGGGGCAGCTGTGCTGGGGCTGAGGCGGCAGTGGCATGGGAAGGTGTGCTGGGGCAGCTGTGCTGGGGCTCGGACTGCGGCTGAGGCAGCTGTGCTGGTGCTGGGGTAGCTGTGCCCCGGGGTTCAGGAGGAGGGTCGGGTGGTGGCTGCGGGCGGTGTGGTCTTCAAAGAAATGGTGCCCAGTGTCAGCGCAGGTTGTGCTCTTGGCTCAATGGCAAGCTGAGATCTTATCTGTGCAAGCGCCATCTCCCATAAATCCGATGCTGGGAGATCAATGGGCCAAAGGCGGCGCATGTGCAGATGAGATCTTGAGCCGAGAGGTCCATCTGTGCACATGCCGACTCTGGGTGCCATTATTTAAAGTCCTCACCACCCGCCCACAGTGCCATCCCAGCTGCCGCTGACCCCGCACAGCCGCTTCAGCACCAGCCGCCGCAAGCATCATACAGCCGCTACAGCACCTGCACATCTGCCGCAGCACCAGTCCATTCACAGCAGTCCCGGCACAGTCGCCGCAGCATTTCCCTGGCCTCCTGCGACCCCTCTCCACCACCCCCGGAAAGCTGCATTCAGATTATAAGACACACCCCTCACTTTCCTCCCAAATTTTTGGGCGGAAAAGTGCATCTAAAAATCTGAAAAATATGGTATATTAAAAAGCACAAATAAATATTAAAAAAATCAAAAGCAGATGAAAAAAAAACAGTTAAATATCTCCCTCAAATTATTCACAGATTATATTCTATAAAATGAATAGATTTCATATGCTTACATATTTCAGAAAACATGTTAGATTTATTCCCCATTAATTATTGTCTGTCATTAGTTTTTGCCTCCCGAGCACCATTCCTAACTACTTGTATAGCTGCAATAAAATTGTTGGCACATGGGTGCAATCCTTTACACTCGGTTTAGATCTGCTATGAAGCATCCATTGCACAACCGGCCCAAAATGGCAGACAATCCTTCTTTAATAAAATTACAGACACCATTATGGAAGTACAATCAATTTCATCGCAGTCAATAGGCTGTTTTGTTTAAAATGAATCTGCTATTTTCATTTTTTATTTTTTTTTAAATGGACAACACAGTTATGAAGAGATCAGGTCAATGTCTGACTGATGTGTATGTCCTGTTGCTTTCATCATGCTTCTCAACTACAGGTCAGTAATATTAGAGATCTGAGGTCTGAGGTAATTTATAGGAGCCAGGTTTTTGCTATGGAATCTGAAAGGTGCATGATATCGGCGTGGAGAGACTGATTGATACTCACTGCACTGCTTGGTGTAGTTATGATAGAATCCCAGTTTTCTTTGCTGCACATGCAGCATTGGTCATGATGTGGAGCATAACTCCACTCACACCACTGATTGGCAGCTTCTAATGTGCACTGTACATGTACAACAAGCTGCCAATCAGTGGTAGGAATTCGGTTAGACAGGTTAAGTGGCCTGGCTTGCACATGACACCTAGTACACTACAAATAAATTCCTGCTGAAAAAAACACTAAGGACCTGTGCCCACGGGAGCAAATGCCTGCAGATTTTGCCGCGGAAAACCTTTTCTAGATTTTCCAGATAAATCCGCAGGTTTGCGCAAGTACAGACACTCCCTATGTTATCCTATGGGATTTGGGGAGTGCTGTATCAATGCTGCGGAATTTGCACCCCTGGAAAATGCTGCGGATTTCCCTCAGCCGCAAAGAACTGCATGTCAATTATTCCTGCGGATTTTAATGCAGATTTCCTGCCTTTCTACTTTGGAGATACAGGGGGGAAAATCCGCAGGAATAACGCTCGAATTCTGCACGTTTTCCGCAGGTTTACTGAAACAATTCCGCCTGAAATCCGGAATATCGGATAGCTGCGGATTCCGGGGAGCTGCTGCGTAAACCTGCTGAAATACCTGCAGAAAATTCCACAGATACATTTTCTCGTGGGCACAGGGCCTAATTGTATTAAAACTACACCAAACTTCTAAGCAAGTGACACATACCTGGAATCAGGCTCTCTCCCCTACATTATGCTGAGGTCAAATTAAATAGTAAAAACCTGCTGACAGATTTCCCTTAACTTACAGTGAGATCCATCAGGGTTGCAGCGTGTTGTTCATTGTTTAATATGGAAGAATAGCAATGAATAATGCACTCTTCCTTTCTAATATAAAGGAACTACCAACAAAGGCTCCAAATGGAATATCTGACACAAGTATCAGTCTTGTCCTGTTTTCAATCAACATTTCTAAATGAGTTTACACTTCTGAAATTCTTTCTAGTTAATTAATTCATGACTAAAAATGTTACCATGCCTGATGAAGAGACCTGAGTAGTCTCGAAAGCTTGCTATTATTACCATCTTTTCAGTTAGCCATTAAAAGGTATCAACCACTGAGGGCTCTCAGTTCTTTCAAACAAACATTTTTTAAAAAATATTATGAAAGACTTCACTCCACAAGCTCCAATGCCGTAAGGCAAATCTAAAATAAATTGGCAAAACACACTTTCACATATAGTTGTCCTTTCATCCTTGGGTGATTTTGCACTTTTCAGTTTCCTTTTTTCTCCCTTTCTTCCAAGAGCCATAACTTTTTTTTATTTTTCTGTCAATATAGCCATATGAGGGCTTGTTTTTTGGGGGATGAGTTGTACTTGAACAATACCATTCATTCTCATCAAGGAAAGTAGAAAATCAATGGCACATACCATCCGGTTCCAGAAAACAGATTCTTTTATTGGTTCCAAAAGAGCATATAAAAGGCAAGAGGAGAGTTGGGTGCAGGTCTCCTCAGGACGACGCCCGTTTCGTGCGATACAGCACTTCTACGGGTCCATGGGTCCAGCCTTCTATATGCACTTTTGGACCAATAAAAGAATCTATGTTCTGGAACCGGTTGGTATGTGCCGTTGATTTTCTACTTTCCTTGATGATTTAATGAGACTTTGATTTTTACATTAACGTGCAACCACGACCAGTGCTATATGGGAAAATAACCTGATCTGACCTCCTCCTTTCCGGCATTAATGCAAAGCGCAGTGTGGTTGTGCGAGGCCTTTTCTTCTTTCTGTGCTTGAATACCATTCATTCTGCCATATATTTTACTGGAAAATGGGGAAAATATTTTTTCCAAGAGGAGTGAAATTGCAAAACAAAAGTGTTATTTCAAAATTTTTGGGGGGGTTTTGATCGCCTTTTATTCTATTTTATTGTAATCCTGCAACGACCAAAAAAAAAGTAATACTAGCATTTTGATTATTTTTTCTTGCTACGCCCTTTCTCGATCAGATTAATTTCATATTTTGATAGATCAGGCATTTCTAAATGCGGTGATACCAAATATGTTTATTAATAATTGTTTTATTTTCAATTGGGGGTGATTTGAACTTTTAGTCTTTTGTTCCTTCATATTTTTAAAAAACAATTTTTTATTGATTTTACTAGTCCCTTATATGCCTGCGCTGTCTGATCGCTTCTGTTGATTGGAGCGATGTTCAGCATCGCTCTGATCAGCAGAAAGGCTGATCTCCTATGAGAGACGAAACTCTACCATCATCTGACCCTATGCCAGTCATGGCGAACCTTTTACAGGCCGAGTGCCCAAACTGTAGCCCTAAACCCAATTTTTTTTCCGAAGTGCCAACCAATCCTATCATGTAAATAATTGATTGTTACCTTACCTTTGCCGTCTTCTCTTCTCCTCAGCAGGGGGCATCACGCTCATGCTTGCTTACCACACATTGAAGCTGAGCCCCTGCCCTTTCCAGACACAGCAGTTGGATTGATCTTTCTGGAAAAAATTGCAGCAGATTAGACAGAGATTTTATCCTGGAATGCAATCAGGTGTCACCCTGTAATCCATATCTACATTTCAAAGTCTGAACATCTTGAAATCCCATAAAGACGTATGAGTTGCTCCCCTCCCCAATTCATTGTGTAGTTCTGTCCCCCTCCCTGGCCACTTAATGGTAAACATGTCCCCCATCCTGATATATATTTCCTACATTCTGGTATATTTGTCCCTATCATGGCCCCATCCTGGTAAATATACCTTATCCTGGTAAATGTACCCTATCCTGGTAAATGTACCCCATTCTGGCATGTTCCCCCATGCTGGTAAATATACCCCATCCTGACATATTGCCCATTCTTGTAAATGTTCCCCCATCCCGGCATGTACCACATTCCTGGTAAATGTCCTCCATCCTGGTAAATGTTCCCAATCCTGGTTAATTTACCCCCATCCAGGTAAATGTACCCACATGAAGGTAAATGTCCCCCTTCATAGCTTGTACCCCTTCCTAGTAAATGTTCCCCTTCCTGGTAAATGTTCCCATTCCTGGTAAATGTACACTATTGTGGCATGTTTCCTCCATCCTGGCATGTATGTTTCCTCCATCCTGGCATGCATGTTTCCTCCATCTTGGCATGTATATTTTCCCCATCCTGGCATGCATGTTTCCTCCATCCTGGCATGTATGTTTCTTCCATCCTGGCATGCATATTTCCTCCATCTTGGCATGTATGTTTTGCCTATCCTGGCATGCATGTTTCCCCATCCTGGCATGTATGTTTTCTCCATCCTGGCATACATGTTTCCTCCATCCTGGCATGTATGTTTCCTCCATCAAGGCATGTATGTTTCCTCCATCCTGGCATGCATGTTTTCCCCATCCTGGCATGCATGTTTCCTTCATCCTGGCATGCATGTTTCCTCCATCCTGGCATGTATGTTTCCTCCATCCTGGCATGTATGTTTCCTCCATCCTGGCATGTATGTTTCCTCCATCCTGGCTTGCATGTTTTCCCCATCCTGACATGCATGTTTTCCCCCTCCTGGCATGCATGTTTCCTCCATCCTGGCATGCATGTTTCCTCCATCCTGGCATGCATGTTTCCTCCATCCTAGCATGCATGTTTCCTCCATCCTGGCATGCATGTTTCCTCCATCCTGGCATGCATGTTTCCTCCATCCTGGCATGTATGTTTCCTCCATCCTGGCATGTATGTTTCCCCCATCCTGGCATGCATGTTTCCTCCATCCTGGCATGCATGTTTCCTCCATCCTGGTATGCATATTTCCTCCATACTGGCATGTATGTTTTTCCCATCCTGGCATGCATGTTTCCCCATCCTGGCATGCATTGTTCCCCATCCTGGCATGCATGTCATCCCCCCCATGCTGGCATGTGTGTCCCCCCATGCTGGCATGCATGTCCCCCCCCCCATGCTGGCATGCGTATTTCCCCCCCCCCCTATGCTGGCATGTGCGTTCCCCCTTGCCCATACTGGCATGTATTTTTCTCCCCCACCCCATGCTGGCATGTGTGTTCCCCCTCCCCCACCCCATGCTGGCATGTGTGTTCCCCCTCCCTCACCCCATGCTGGCCTGCGTGTTCCCCCTCCCCCACCCCATGCTGGCATGTGTGTTCCCCCTCCCCCACCCCATGCTGGCATTTGTGTTCCCCCTCCCCCACCCCATGCTGGCATGTGTGTTCCCCCTCCCCCACCCCATGGCTCCCCCATCCCCACCTTGGCACAGCCGCACACGAGTTATATAAAAAAAAAAAGCAACACACAACTTACCTTCCTGCACACGCTCTCCCGCTGCGCGCCGCTGGGTCTTCAGTTCCCACGCGGCCAGAAGATGTCATTACACCAGCGATGCTCACTGACGCTCCTCCATCTCCTAGGCAACACACCTGCAGCCAGGGGGAGGAGGAGTGTCAGAGCGAGGAGAAATGTCTCCTCCGCTCCAACACAGCTTTGATCTGCCGGTGCGACTGCTCCAGCAGATCAAAGCGGCAGGATTAGGCGACAGCACGCGTGCCAGCAGAATGGGCTCTGCATGCCCCTGGTGGCACGCGTGCCATAGGTTCGCCATCACTGCCCTATGCTGTCATCAACCCATTGGCGCCCCGTGATCACTTCATGGCACCACTTATGGTAGCGAGGAATGGAGTGATCTCCATGGGAGTGCGTTAGCTCACGCTATCAGAGTTTGACAGCACGATCTAAGAGATTTCCCTCCTTGTCCCTATGCCCGGCGGTAGATATTTTTACCAAATTGGTAATTAATGATCTAAATGAAGTAAGTAAAAAAGGTAAATTTGATAACCAGACTAAAGCACAAAGGGATGCTTTACATGAACTACAGTCACTGCGTGATGTTGTTATTAAGGCTGCGGACAAGGGGGGGAATGTTGTGATCTGGCCAACCTCTTTGTACGAAAAAGAGGCTCTAAAACAACTATGAGAAACATACACTAAATTGATTCATAGCCCTCGCCCTTCTTTTTCTAATCAATTACAGATGATTCTCAATTGGTCATTGGATAATGGCCTGATAAATCCTAAAGAACGGGACTGTTTGCTAGTTAAATACCCACATATCCCTACATTCTATCTGATCCCAAAATCCACAAAGATGCCATCAATCCATCTGGGCGTCCTTTAGTGTCTGGCGTGGATGGATTATGCAATCCTATCTGTAAATTTATTGACTTTCATCTCAAACCTTTAGTTAAAATGCTTCAATCTCAAGCCAGGGACATGATGAACGTCCTCAACAGGATTGAGGGCATCATTGTGGAGAAAGGCATACTCTTGGTTACTGCCGATGTAGAAACACTGTACACTTGCATTCAACATGATGACTGAAGTGAGGCGGTTTGTTTTTTTCTGGGAGCTGCCGGTTGGAATGGCGTTTTTGGTGAGTTTATTCTTGAGCTGCTCCGCTTTGCTCTCACACACCATTTTTTTTTCAAAGATGTTTTTTACCATCAGAGGCATGGCACTGCGATGGGCGTGGCCTGTGCCCCATCGTACGCAAATCTCTTCCTTGGCTTTTGGGAGAGGGAGGTGTTTGGCGGTGATGGGGTGTCGAGCTGTGCAGTGCTAGATAGGCTACAATGATGATATTTTGTTTTTGTGGCAGGGCATGGTGGAGCAGTTTAAAATTTTCATGTCTGAATTAAATCAAAATAAATATAGCATCAGACTCACCTATAAATATAGTCCCCAAATCATCGATTTTCTGGATATTTCTATCCAGATCGATGAGAATCATTCCATTCAGACTGATGTTTTTCATAAAACTATTGCCACAAATTCCTATTTGCACGCAACATCTGCACATACGCCTTCAACTACACTGTGTGCAGAATTATTAGGCAAATGAGTATTTTGATCACATGATACTTTTTATACATGTCCTACTCCAAGCTGTATAGGCTTGTGAGCTAACTACCAATTAAGTAAAACAGGTGATGTGTATCTCTGTAATGAGGAGGGGTGTGGTGTAATGACATCAACACCCTATATAAGGTGTGCTTAATTATTAGGCAACTTTCTTTCCTTTGGCAAAATGGGTCAGAAGAGAGATTTGAAAAGTCTAAAATTGTGAGATGTCTTGCAGAGGGATGCAACAGTCTTGAAATTGCCAAACCTTTGAAGCGTGATCACTGAACAATCAAGTATTTCATGGCAAATAGCCAACAGGGTCACAAGAGGTGTGTTGGGCAAAAAAGGTGCAAAAAACCTTCCCATGAATTAAGGAAAATCAAGCGTGAAGCTGCCAAGATGCCATTTGCCACCAGTTTGGCCATATTTCAAAGCTGCAACATTACTGGAGTATCAAAAAGCACAAGGTGTGCCATACTCAGGGACATAATCGTCATAAACAAGACAGGCGGGAGGGCACCAAAGATAATAAAAAAATAACTAAAGATGGGATCACAACCACTAGCACTTTCAAGGCAAACAATTAGGTACACAAGAGAAAAAGAAAATGTGCAACAAGTGGGATCACCAGAAATGACCATGTAATATCAATTTATTAATCAAAAAGGACATACAAACACACAGATGTTCATTAAAAGCAATTTAAAAAGCAAAAAGCTTGTACATACATTTGGTGCCAATAATATAAGCCACCAAAATACACCCCACCCTCCCAGCAAGCCAAAGAGAAACCCCACATGATAAGTCAGAGTGAGTGTGATAGCCAAAAAACCTTGTTCAATCAATGACAGGCAGTGAGCACGGCATACTAAATGAAACAATAGCAAGCAGAAGGACAATTGCTGCATACAAATACCTCAAAGCCGCATGAAAGTAATCTGCCCTGAAAACAAAGGTCTGGAACAAGTATAAGGCAAATCACATACCCAGGGGTCCTACACGGGGTAAATGGCAGAGCAAATATCATGAGAAGGGTGGGGTGGAAACCCCACGCGTATCGCTACAAGGAGTTGTAGCTTCCTCAGGGGAAAGTGAGGCACACTATGGTAGGTATGTCTTAAATAGCCATTATAATCAAAGAAGATTGCTTACCAGCATGGGCAAGGAGGAGGAGGGAGAGGTCGCTATGCAACCTAAAGATGCCGATGGGCGCCGCCATTGTGAGTCATGTGATTAAATCATGTGATCCTTTTTTTTTTTTTTTTTACAGGCAAACGTCACAGCCCAACCGCAAACTCCTGTGCAAGGTCGCTATGCAACCTGAAGACGCCGATGGGCGCCGCCATTGTAAATCATGTGATCAAATCATGTGGTCCCTTTATGCAGGCAAACGTCACAGCCCGAACGCAAGCGCAGTAATATCAGCGCCACAAGCACGATTAACAAACCCTTGGTATAGTAAAATAGGTATACAAAAGATATATGTATTGTACACTATGCCTGCGAAACAGGTAGTGCATATGTGCTAGATAAGTAACGCAAGTCACTTTGTACATACGGAAATCCACGTAAGTCTGCGCATGCGCAGTATCAGTAAGAGATCCCCGAAGGGACATTTCAAGTGCAGGGATGAAAAAACCTGACAGCACAGTGGTAATATTTAAGTTATCACTATGGGATCATTGAGTATCAATCCATCATATGGGTACCTGTGTTATGCACACACAATGCTGATATGTCACGCACCGACACTTATGGCCTGCATCACATTCCATATGACACCATGCCAAAAACAGTGCTACTCATCGCGCATGCGCCGAGATATCAGCAATGTCCCATCTGAAAACAGAGAAATGATCTCAGTGGGCAGCACAGCCCACTAAGGCCAGTATAACTAAATAGCAAGAACTCAAGCACTCACAATCTGTGCGCACAGAACCACATGCATACATCCAATAAAAATTGAATATAGATACTGCTCCCGAAAGATATTTATCTCACCACTTAATGCGCATGCGCTATATAAATGCAAACTAGCATAGAGGACTCTGTTTGTCCAAAATACGGGCCTACAGGGAAACCACACAGCCATTGTATGAATTTGTCACAGAAAAAAGTCTTTGTTCAGAGGACATACCAGGAAACAGTACAGGTACACGAACCCCCATCCCAGATTGGCACAAAAATAGACCTATGTGCTTGGATGACACAAGCACATAGTCTAAATACATGAAATAGGTAATGTGCATATGAAGGTCCATAAGGGAACCAAGAAGACCAAATTATTAATACAGAAAGCCCCACTAAAGGGTTGGTAACCTACAAGGGGGCTAGCCAGAAACCGCCTCGAAATTACAAGCAGGTCATGAGACCAAACTGAGCAAGCAAAAGGGTGTGTTCAGGTCACCCATATAAGTATAGCATATCCACATAATATATAAGTGTCCAAAAAGAGGGGAATTGCCAGGTAGAGATAATGTCCAAATAAATGGCAGAGTCCCATTGAGGCAGGTCTTCACAGAAGTGGTCAGCAACTTGAATGTATCCATCACCGAAAGGTAGACAAAATAACGCTTCAGATCACAGTTCGGGTAATCCCACAGCTCCAAGGACCAAGAAAGAAGGAAAAGCCCAGAAGAACAGACTCCAGTCTGCACATCACTGGACATCAAGGAACGGACGTCCAAAAGTAATTATTTGTGTGTACATAAATTCTTCACGAACTGTAGTCGACAGACCCCATTCAGGGCAACTGGAGCCAAGCCCATATGGTCAGAACCCTGGAATGTCAAAAAGGTAAATACATAATCAAGATTGTATCCACAGCAGAAAGTGGGGAGGTGGAAAGAGGGGGGAGGGAGGGGGGGGGAAGGGAGAAAAGGGGGGGGGGGGAAAGGGAAGGGAAGGGAGAAGGGGTGAGAGGCCAGGCCCACCAAAAATACTGGTGTAAATGCGGTGAGACTCTCACAAATCCCCAAGTGAATGGGATGCCACATCCAACTGGGAATATCCCATGTGATTGGTGCAGACCAAGCATTTACTTCTTGTAGAAGCCGGTGAACAAAAGTTCCTCGTTCAATCCCTGGGGGGAGAGACTCTGAAGTTGGTATATCCATCTCGCTTCCCTTCTCAATAATTCGTCAGATACCCTGCCCCCCCTGATGTTCATTTGAACATGATCCAATACCAGGATCTGGACCTTGCGAAACGAGCAATCATGTAAGTCAAGGAAGTGCTTAGCCACAGAGGAAATGGGCTTACCTTGAGCTTGGTCTTTTTGTGCTCGACCGATGTCAGAGAAATGGTGCTGGATCCTGCGGCGAAGCTCCTGTGTGGTCTGTCCGACATAAAGTTTTGGACCCTCGCAAATCAGGAGATACACAACATTCCTACTTCGACAATTTGAGTAAAATTTGGTGGTGATGGTTCCTGGAAAAACACCAATGCGAACACAACTGTCAGCAACAAGAAAAGGGCAAATGGTACAGTCCCCACACGGGAAAGACCCAACAAGTTTGTGTCCCCGACCCAAAGAAATGGTGGGTCTCTTAAAATGACTAGAAGAAAGCATATCCTTCAAATTCATCGCACGTTTTGCGGTCAATTTGGGATGGGCGCTGATGAATGGAGTCAACCTGGGCTCACTAAGGAGGATATTCCAATTTTTTGTAAGAACCTGTCGTACCTTATCCCAATGGTTGTTATATGTGGTCACCAGGTTTATAGTGCCCATCTCAGTTCTCAGTCTGCCCTGAAACGTGTCGGACCGTGGGGTGTTGGCTGAATGTTGGAAGGCTTTAGAAACAACCTTGCGTGGGTATCCTCTCTTGATAAATCGCGTGGTCAAATCTTGTGCCTCATTCCTGAAGGTGGTGACATCGGTACAATTGCGGCGGACTCGCAAAAACTGCTCCTTGGGTATCCCGTCTCGCACATGTCTCGGATGAAAAGAGGAATAATGTAACACACTGTTGGTGGCCGTCTGTTTCCGGAACAGGGATGTTGTAATATGGTTATTCTCCAACATAACCCTCAAATCAAGGAATTCCACCATTGTTGTTGATATACTTGCAGAAAGTCGGATATGCCACGGGTTCTCATTCAACTGGGCAATAAAATCTTCACAAGACGCACGGTCACCTGTCCAGAGAAAGAGAACATCGTCGATGTATCTAAACCAATTTGACACGTGCCTCTGGAACAAAGCGATGGGCGCCACCTGTGTCTCCTCCCACCAACCCAGACTTTCTGCAAGTATATCAACAACACTGGTGGAATTCCTTGATTTGAGGGTTATGTTGGAGAATAACCATATTACAACATCCCTGTTCCGGAAACAGACGGCCACCAACAGTGTGTTACATTATTCCTCTTTTCATCCGAGACATGTGCGAGACGGGATACCCAAGGAGCAGTTTTTGCGAGTCCGCCGCAATTGTACCGATGTCACCACCTTCAGGAATGAGGCACAAGATTTGACCACGCGATTTATCAAGAGAGGATACCCACGCAAGGTTGTTTCTAAAGCCTTCCAACATTCAGCCAACACCCCACGGTCCGACACGTTTCGGGGCAGACTGAGAACTGAGATGGGCACTATAAACCTGGTGACCACATATAACAACCATTGGGATAAGGTACGACAGGTTCTTACAAAAAATTGGAATATCCTCCTTAGTGAGCCCAGGTTGACTCCATTCATCAGCGCCCATCCCAAATTGACCGCAAAACGTGCGATGAATTTGAAGGATATGCTTTCTTCTAGTCATTTTAAGAGACCCACCATTTCTTTGGGTCGGGGACACAAACTTGTTGGGTCTTTCCCGTGTGGGGACTGTACCATTTGCCCTTTTCTTGTTGCTGACAGTTGTGTTCGCATTGGTGTTTTTCCAGGAACCATCACCACCAAATTTTACTCAATCAAATTGTCGAAGTAGGAATGTTGTGTATCTCCTGATTTGCGAGTGTCCAAAACTTTATGTCGGACAGACCACACAGGAGCTCCGCCGCAGGATCCAGCACCATTTCTCTGACATCGGTCGAGCACAAAAAGACCAAGCTCAAGGTAAGCCCATTTCCTCTGTGGCTAAGCACTTCCTTGACTTACATAGTTGCTCGTTTCGCAAGGTCCAGATCCTGGTATTGGATCATGTTCAAATGAACATCAGGGGGGGCAGGGTATCTGACGAATTATTGAGAAGGAAAGCGAGATGGATATACCAACTTCAGAGTCTCTCCCCCCAGGGATTGAACGAGGAACTTTTGTTCACCGGCTTCTACAAGAAGTAAATGCTTGGTCTGCACCAATCACATGGGATATTCCCAGTTGGATGTGGCATCCCATTCACTTGGGGATTTGTGAGAGTCTCACCGCATTTACACCAATATTTTTGGTGGGCCTGGCCTCTCACCCCTTCTCCCTTCCCTTCCCTTTCCCCCCCCCCTCCCTCCCCCCTCTTTCCACCTCCCCACTTTCTGGTGTGGATACAATCTTGATTATTTATTTACCTTTTTGACATTCCAGGGTTCTGACCATATGGGCTTGGCTCCAGTTGCCCTGAATGGGGTCTGTCGACTACAGTTCGTGAAGAATTTATGTACACACAAATAATTACTTTTGGACGTCCGTTCCTTGATGTCCAGTGATGTGCAGACTGGAGTCTGTTCTTCTGGGCTTTTCCTTCTTTCTTGGTCCTTGGAGCTGTGGGATTACCCGAACTGTGATCTGAAGCGTTATTTTGTCTACCTTTCGGTGATGGATACATTCAAGTTGCTGACCACTTCTGTGAAGACCTGCCTCAATGGGACTCTGCCATTCATTTGGACATTATCTCTACCTGGCAATTCCCCTCTTTTTGGACACTTATATATTATGTGGATATGCTATACTTATATGGGTGACCTGAACACACCCTTTTGCTTGCTCAGTTTGGTCTCATGACCTGCTTGTAATTTCGAGGCGGTTTCTGGCTAGCCCCCTTGTAGGTTACCAACCCTTTAGTGGGGCTTTCTGTATTAATAATTTGGTCTTCTTGGTTCCCTTATGGACCTTCATATGCACATTACCTATTTCATGTATTTAGACTATGTGCTTGTGTCATCCAAGCACATAGGTCTATTTTTGTGCCAATCTGGGATGGGGGTTCGTGTACCTGTACTGTTTCCTGGTATGTCCTCTGAACAAAGACTTTTTTCTGTGACAAATTCATACAATGGCTGTGTGGTTTCCCTGTAGGCCCGTATTTTGGACAAACAGAGTCCTCTATGCTAGTTTGCATTTATATAGCGCATGCGCATTAAGTGGTGAGATAAATATCTTTCGGGAGCAGTATCTATATTCAATTTTTATTGGATGTATGCGTGTGGTTCTGTGCGCACAGATTGTGAGTGCTTGAGTTCTTGCTATTTAGTTATACTGGCCTTAGTGGGCTGTGCTGCCCACTGAGATCATTTCTCTGTTTTCAGATGGGACATTGCTGATATCTCGGCGCATGCGCGATGAGTAGCACTGTTTTTGGCATGGTGTCATATGGAATGTGATGCAGGCCATAAGTGTCGGTGCGTGACATATCAGCATTGTGTGTGCATAACACAGGTACCCATATGATGGATTGATACTCAATGATCCCATAGTGATAACTTAAATATTACCACTGTGCTGTCAGGTTTTTTCATCCCTGCACTTGAAATGTCCCTTCGGGGATCTCTTACTGATACTGCGCATGCGCAGACTTACGTGGATTTCCGTATGTACAAAGTGACTTGCGTTACTTATCTAGCACATATGCACTACCTGTTTCGCAGGCATAGTGTACAATACATATGTCTTTTGTATACCTATTTTACTATACCAAGGGTTTGTTAATCGTGCTTGTGGCGCTGATATTACTCCGCTTGCGTTCGGGCTGTGACGTTTGCCTGCAAAAAGGGACCACATGATTTGATCACATGATTTACAATGGCGGCGTCCATCGGCGTCTTCAGGTTGCATAGCGACCTTGCACAGGAGTTTGCGGTTGGGCTGTGACGTTTGCCTGTAAAAAAAAAAAAAAAAAAAAGGATCACATGATTTAATCACATGACTCACAATGGTGGCGCCCATCGGCATCTTTAGGTTGCATAGCGACCTCTCCCTCCTCCTCCTTGCCCATGCTGGTAAGCAATCTTCTTTGATTATAATGGCTATTTAAGACATACCTACCATAGTGTGCCTCACTTTCCCTGAGGAAGCTACAACTCCTTGTAGCGATACGCGTGGGGTTTCCACCCCACCCTTCTCATGATATTTGCTCTGCCATTTACCCCGTGTAGGACCCCTGGGTATGTGATTTGCCTTATACTTGTTCCAGACCTTTGTTTTCAGGGCAGATTACTTTCATGCGGCTTTGAGGTATTTGTATGCAGCAATTGTCCTTCTGCTTGCTATTGTTTCATTTAGTATGCCGTGCTCACTGCCTGTCATTGATTGAACAAGGTTTTTTGGCTATCACACTCACTCTGACTTATCATGTGGGGTTTCTCTTTGGCTTGCTGAGAGGGTGGGGTGTATTTTGGTGGCTTATATTATTGGCACCAAATGTATGTACAAGCTTTTTGCTTTTTTAATTGTTTTTAATGAACATCTGTGTGTTTGTATGTCCTTTTTGATTAATAAATTGATATTACATGGTCATTTCTGGTGATCCCACTTGTTGCACATTTTCTTTTTCTCTTGTGTACCTAATTGTTTGCCTTGAATGTGCTAGTGGTTGTGATCCCATCTTTAGTTATTTTTTTATTATCTTTGGTGCCCTCTCGCCTGTCTTGTTTACTACGATTGTGTTAGAGAAGGCTTTCCCTTCAATTCTGGGAGTGTGGCACAGTATACGGATTTGTTGATTATCATTATTCATATACAGCATGGATTTGGGAGGCCAGGGAGGCCGCATGGAGTAATCAGTCTGGTGATCTGTTCGGATCTGCAGCTGAGGTTGTGGTACAGGATTCTTTCCAACAGCTATCCACGGAGCTTACTAATTTGCATAAAGCTGTGACTAAAACATGGTGGAATATTAAAACTCTAGAGGAATATCTAAAAATGGGGTTTGCACCGAGGGGCTTGAGGGTGCAGATTTTTCCCGCATGGGAACCTGACGCTGGATTTAAGGGGGTTTGGGAAGCCGGCCTTTTGAAGTGCTCGGATATCATTTTGAATATGTTAATTGAGCATGATAAAACCTTACTGAGTACGATTAAGGATAAAATCAGGGCCTGTGAAACCAAACTGAGAACTTTTGATTTGAATAACCAGGTTCTTCCCTTTCAACAAAAACTTAAAGAGTCCATTGATAAGTACGAGAAGGACATCATCAGGGGTAAAAAACAGAAATTTCTTAGGGACAAAAAGGACTTTGAAAGTGGCGCAGCATTTCGTTGGTCACATCATGGCAATCAGAGGTTTCGCAGGGCTGTCACGATGGGACAAACTGCACATAATGTCACGACTAGGGAGTTATCTTCCAGTGATTTTTTGTCGTCGGACGCCAGCGACAGGGAAGGCCCACCAGACGAGGGAGACGCAAATCCGCCAAGCACAACTGGGAGGTCGGCATATCAGACCCGAGGGAGACAAGGGCCCCCAACAACCAACAGAACCACAAGGAACAGGAAGAGGTGGTGATGGAGATTGACCATGGTTCCAGGGATCTGGAGCAGGACTCACAAGGTAACTTACAAATAATAAATCTAACTGAATATTCTTTATCTGAGATTGAAGTGAGTCTTCTTTCTAAAGGTCTCTCCTTTTCACCCACTAAGGCATTGGACAAATTTGAGCTCACGAAGGATGTGTATCTATTCTGCAGGCAAATGGTGTTCAAACTGATGTATCATCAGCCTGGGGTCATCGACACCTTGCCTGCGGAGGATAGGCAGGTATTCCGAGACCTTATGGAGCTTTTGGAAGAGGGCGATTCCTTCGGAGGTAAGAAACTGCCATTTCCATCTAGGCTTCCCTCTCAGGCCACACCCTCATTTTCCTTGTTTCCGGCAATCCAGATTTTCTTTGAAGCCATGTGCCGTGACATACAGGCCCTTAAGGTGATACCATTCCAACAAAACAACCTCAATAAGGCTGAACAAAGGGCTTTGTCTAATCTAAGAAAAAACAACTCATTCATTATCCGTGAAGCGGATAAGGGCGGCAACGTGGTGTTGTGGCCCGTTGAATTATATCTGAAAGAGGCCCATAGACAGTTGGGCAATCGAATCAATTATGCAATTCTTCCATCAGATCCCACTGATGCCTTTAAGGTGAAATTGGACAAACTTCTTGCACGTGCCTTTGATCTTGGTATAATTTCGAAACGTGAGAGGGATTTTCTCACCACACGCCACCCTACAACGCCGACGTTCTATATGCTCCCAAAGGTACACAAGTCCTTGGTGGACCCTCCGGGGAGGCCCATAGTATCCGGCATAGGGGGCATATATGAACGTCCGTGTATTTATATGGACTTCTATTTGCAGCCATATGTCCTCACTTTGGATTCATACGTCAGAGATTCGTCGCACTTGATCACCCAACTCGAACAGGTGGAGGTACAGGCTGGTACACTCTTGGTCACCATGGACATCGAGTCGCTATACACGTGCATTGAACACGATTTGGGAATTCAAGCGGTCACCTATTTTCTGGATCGTCGCTCTACAGGTGATAGAAAACACGATTCGTTTCTTCTTGAACTGTTACATTTTGTTTTACAAAATAGTTTTTTCGTGTTCGATCGTGTTTTCTATAAACAAGCATCTGGGACCGCGATGGGTGCCCGCTGTGCCCCCTCCTATGCCAACCTGTTTCTGGGTTGGTGGGAGGAGACACAGGTGGCGCCCATCGCTTTGTTCCAGAGGCACGTGTCAAATTGGTTTAGATACATCGACGATGTTCTCTTTCTCTGGACAGGTGACCGTGCGTCTTGTGAAGATTTTATTGCCCAGTTGAATGAGAACCCGTGGCATATCCGACTTTCTGCAAGTATATCAACAACAATGGTGGAATTCCTTGATTTGAGGGTTATGTTGGAGAATAACCATATTACAACATCCCTGTTCCGGAAACAGACGGCCACCAACAGTGTGTTACATTATTCCTCTTTTCATCCGAGACATGTGCGAGACGGGATACCCAAGGGGCAGTTTTTGCGAGTCCGCCGCAATTGTACCGATGTCACCACCTTCAGGAATGAGGCACAAGATTTGACCACGCGATTTATCAAGAGAGGATACCCACGCAAGGTTGTTTCTAAAGCCTTCCAACATTCAGCCAACACCCCACGGTCTGACACGTTTCGGGGCAGACTGAGAACTGAGATGGGCACTATAAACCTGGTGACCACATATAACAACCATTGGGATAAGGTACGACAGGTTCTTACAAAAAATTGGAATATCCTCCTTAGTGAGCCCAGGTTGACTCCATTCATCAGCGCCCATCCCAAATTGACCGCAAAACGTGCGATGAATTTGAAGGATATGCTTTCTTCTAGTCATTTTAAGAGACCCACCATTCCTTTGGGTCGGGGACACAAACTTGTTGGGTCTTTCCCGTGTGGGGACTGTACCATTTTCCCTTTTCTTGTTGCTGACAGTTGTGTTCGCATTGGTGTTTTTCCAGGAACCATCACCACCAAATTTTACTCAAATTGTCGAAGTAGGAATGTTGTGTATCTCCTGATTTGCGAGTGTCCAAAACTTTATGTCGGACAGACCACACAGGAGCTTCGCCGCAGGATCCAGCACCATTTCTCTGACATCGGTCGAGCACAAAAAGACCAAGCTCAAGGTAAGCCCATTTCCTCTGTGGCTAAGCACTTCCTTGACTTACATGGTTCCTCGTTTCGCAAGGTCCAGATCCTGGTATTGGATCATGTTCAAATGAACATCAGGGGGGGCAGGGTATCTGACGAATTATTGAGAAGGGAAGCGAGATGGATATACCAACTTCAGAGTCTCTCCCCCTAGGGATTGAACGAGGAACTTTTGTTCACCGGCTTCTACAAGAAGTAAATGCTTGGTCTGCACCAATCACATGGGATATTCCCAGTTGGATGTGGCATCCCATTCACTTGGGGATTTGTGAGAGTCTCACCGCATTTACACCAGTATTTTTGGTGGGCCTGGCCTCTCACCCCTTCTCCCTTCCCTTCCCTTCTCCCCCCCCCCTTTTCCCCCCCCCCCCTCCCTCCCCCCTCTTTCCACCTCCCCACTTTCTGGTGTGGATACAATCTTGATTATGTATTTACCTTTTTGACATTCCAGGGTTCTGACCATATGGGCTTGGCTCCAGTTGCCCTGAATGGGGTCTGTCGACTACAGTTCGTGAAGAATTTATGTACACACAAATAATTACTTTTGGACGTCCGTTCCTTGATGTCCAGTGATGTGCAGACTGGAGTCTGTTCTTCTGGGCTTTTCCTTCTTTCTTGGTCCTTGGAGCTGTGGGATTACCCGAACTGTGATCTGAAGCGTTATTTTGTCTACCTTTCGGTGATGGATACATTCAAGTTGCTGACCACTTCTGTGAAGACCTGCCTCAATGGGACTCTGCCATTCATTTGGACATTATCTCTACCTGGCAATTCCCCTCTTTTTGGACACTTATATATTATGTGGATATGCTATACTTATATGGGTGACCTGAACACACCCTTTTGCTTGCTCAGTTTGGTCTCATGACCTGCTTGTAATTTCGAGGCGGTTTCTGGCTAGCCCCCTTGTAGGTTACCAACCCTTTAGTGGGGCTTTCTGTATTAATAATTTGGTCTTCTTGGTTCCCTTATGGACCTTCATATGCACATTACCTATTTCATGTATTTAGACTATGTGCTTGTGTCATCCAAGCACATAGGTCTATTTTTGTGCCAATCTGGGATGGGGGTTCGTGTACCTGTACTGTTTCCTGGTATGTCCTCTGAACAAAGACTTTTTTCTGTGACAAATTCATACAATGGCTGTGTGGTTTCCCTGTAGGCCCGTATTTTGGACAAACAGAGTCCTCTATGCTAGTTTGCATTTATATAGCGCATGCGCATTAAGTGGTGAGATAAATATCTTTCGGGAGCAGTATCTATATTCAATTTTTATTGGATGTATGCGTGTGGTTCTGTGCGCACAGATTGTGAGTGCTTGAGTTCTTGCTATTTAGTTATACTGGCCTTAGTGGGCTGTGCTGCCCACTGAGATCATTTCTCTGTTTTCAGATGGGACATTGCTGATATCTCGGCGCATGCGCGATGAGTAGCACTGTTTTTGGCATGGTGTCATATGGAATGTGATGCAGGCCATAAGTGTCGGTGCGTGACATATCAGCATTGTGTGTGCATAACACAGGTACTCATATGATGGATTGATACTCAATGATCCCATAGTGATAACTTAAATATTACCACTGTGCTGTCAGGTTTTTTCATCCCTGCACTTGAAATGTCCCTTCGGGGATCTCTTACTGATACTGCGCATGCGCAGACTTACGTGGATTTCCGTATGTACAAAGTGACTTGCGTTACTTATCTAGCACATATGCACTACCTGTTTCGCAGGCATAGTGTACAATACATATGTCTTTTGTATACCTATTTTACTATACCAAGGGTTTGTTAATCGTGCTTGTGGCGCTGATATTACTGCGCTTGCGTTCGGGCTGTGACGTTTGCCTGCAAAAAGGGACCACATGATTTGATCACATGATTTACAATGCGGAGGATAGGCAGGTATTCCGAGAGAAATTTAGCAATCTTCTTTGATTATAATGGCTATTTAAAACATACCTACCATAGTGTGCCTCACTTTCCCTGAGGAAGCTACAACTCCTTGTAGCGATACGCGTGGGGTTTCCACCCCACCCTTCTCATGATATTTGCTCTGCCATTTACCCCGTGTAGGACCCCTGGGTATGTGATTTGCCTTATACTTGTTCCAGACCTTTGTTTTCAGGGCAGATTACTTTCATGCGGCTTTGAGGTATTTGTATGCAGCAATTGTCCTTCTGCTTGCTATTGTTTCATTTAGTATGCCGTGCTCACTGCCTGTCATTGATTGAACAAGGTTTTTTGGCTATCACACTCACTCTGACTTATCATGTGGGGTTTCTCTTTGGCTTGCTGAGAGGGTGGGGTGTATTTTGGTGGCTTATATTATTGGCACCAAATGTATGTACAAGATTTTTGCTTTTTTAATTGTTTTTAATGAACATCTGTGTGTTTGTATGTCCTTTTTGATTAATAAATTGATATTACATGGTCATTTCTGGTGATCCCACTTGTTGCACATTTTCTTTTTCTCTTGTGTACCTAATACTCAGGGACATGGCCCAGATAAGGAAGGCTGAAAAACGACCAACTTTGGACAAGAAACATAAGATAAAATGTTAAGACTGGGCCAAGAAATATCTTTAGAATGATTGATTGAAATGAGAATGACTCTTGATGGGCCAGATGGATAGGCCAGAGGCTGGATCAGTAAAAGGCAGAGAGCTCCACTCCGACCCAGACGCCAGCAAGGTGGAGGTGGGGTATTGGTATGGGCTGGTATAATCAAAGATGAACTTGTGGGACCTTTTTGGGTTGAGGATGGAGTGAAGCTCAACTCCCAGACGTACTGCCAGTTTCTGGAAGACAGCTTCTTCAAGCAGTCGTACAGGAAGAAGTCGGTATCGTTCAAGAAAAACATGATTTTCATGCAGGACAATGCTCCATCAAATGCATCCACCTACTCCACAGCGTGGCTGGCCAGTAAAGGTTTAAAAGATGAAAAAATAATAACATGCCCCCTTGTTCACCTGATCTGAACCCCATAGAGAACCTGTGGTCTTTTGGGTTGATTGAGAACATAGTTGTTGATCAATAATAAAACAAATCCTCTAAAATACAACTTGCCTAATAATTCTGCACACAGTATATAAATGCCATCCCGACTGGTCAGTTCCTTAGAATGAGTTGAATTTGCTCATCCAAAGAGAGTTTTGAGAAGCAGTATACAGTGTTGAGGGAGCATTTTAGGGAGCGTGGTTATAGCGACCGTTCCATCAAAAGAGGCTATTTAAGAGCTAAAAATACGCCCCGACAACAACTTTTGCAAAATAAGAGAAGGGATGAGGGCTATGATGCTATGATGTTCACGTTATAGGGACTTATAAACATGAGTGGGAAAGCATGAGGAATGTCTTCACAAGACATTGGTCTTTTTTAAAATCTGTCCCCATGCTTGCTACCCTCCTCCATAATAGGCTCTGATGACTGCCTGTAGATCTTCGAACCTGATGGGCCTGCTTGTTATGAGTCACTATATCCCTCCATCACCTAATCCCTTTGGATCCAGTGGTCCACTTCGTGGTTGATATCCATGTGGATATTGCTTTGCATGCTCTAATGTCCTTCACCACACAACTTTTAACTGTTCGGATGGTTCTAGATCTTATACCATCAGACATTATATTTCACGTGGCAACAACTTAATTTACTTTGCCACATGTGCGTGCCTCCTGACCTACATGGGCTCACCTCCCGTGAGCTCCGCGTTAGGGTCAGAGTACACGTACCGGACATTGGAGCTGCGAGGAATGTCAAGGATGTGTCTCTGCCTAAGACACTTCCCCATCATTTTAAATATCACCATGGATGTGACCCTGGATCTCTGAAAATTCATGGTATTGATGTTATCCATGGAGGGATTAGGGGTGGTGATTTAAAGCGATGGCTCGCACAATGCGAGATGAAATGGATTGTGACTCTTGAAACACTTTTCCCAAAAGGTTTGAATGAGGCTTTAAGCTTTTCTTCTTTTTTGTGACTGCACATCAGTTAATCTTTTTTTTTGTTTTCTTTTTTTGTTTCTTTTCCTTTTACCACTTTTTAATTTATTCCCTGCTTGTTTTTTTATGCTTAGATTCCTTTATATTAGTTATGTGAACAGCCTGTTTTCATCATGAAGTCTTGGAAAAATCCAATTTCTTTCTCTATCCATCTGTGTCTGGATCCATTATTTTTATGTGCATGATATATTGGATTTAATTTCTGCAGTGTCCCCTGACCATGTTTGTCAATTCTTGTATTTAGTTATTCTGTATTTATGCCATGATATATGTTTGCATAATTTATAGATATTATTTATTCGTTTTTATAATTGTAAATTATGTCATCTGCTTACAGTGGACTTTTGTGCCATATAATTGTGGTGTTCTTGCAACAAGTCTGATATTGGCAGTTGATACTGTGGATTGATTTGCTCTAATTGACATTATTCCCTTTATGGTTGTTACATTTATCCTCTGCGACCTGGTTACCTGACCGCTGTGCGCATGCTCCTTCTCCACCGCTTCTGATGTCTTTATCACTGTGCCGTGCATGCGCCACTGGCATTGACTGTCGGGGGCGGTGGCACTTAGGTGGGCTTGTGGCGGGTGTGCGCATGCGCCGCTCATGGGGTCAATTGACCAGGATCCCGGTCACATGATTTTTCCCATGTGACTACTTTATGTGACTGTGAGGGCTCATGGCGGGTGTACGCATGATTTCTCTATGTCACTACTTAAGGGCCATTGTTCCAAGCAGGCGCCATGATCCTCTGCTTCCTCTGATGAAGCTGTAATATTTTCCATATGCAAAATGTATGTTAAGTCTCCCCTCTCCTGTGGCTTCTTTTCCTGTTTGTTCCACCACCGATTGAAGTAAGGGTTCACTATTGCGCCTTGTGGGCTATTTTCCTTATTGTCTGTCTCATGGTTGAAATGTATGCCTTTGGTTACATGTATGAAAATTTTCTGTGACTCCTTATTGTTCTCAGGGCATATGCTGACAAGATCTCAGACTTTCTTTCGCTACACTTACTTCTCCTGGCGGTTTAGTTATTTGGTATGTAAGACTTAATTCATTTTCCATCTTGGAAGTTTACCTGTTATTTTGGCAGGAACAGCCCTCTCTGTTCTCCCCTTTCCTTCCCTTTGGATACATTTCCATTGCTTGTTTTTATCTGTTTTTTTATACTAATAAAGTTTTGTACATTTTCATTATTTCATTTTTTTGTGTGCTTTTGTACTCCATGTTCTCCTACATTTATTAGCTTTTGGAGTTTTTTCTGCCTCTTTACGTCCTTATTCATCGTCTTGTTTATATGACCTAAAAGTTTATGAGCCGTGTTTGTATGGAATTTGGTTTTGTTGATGATCTAAGAGGCTAAAGGGTGCTTCACACACAGCGAGCTCACTGCCGAGATCGCTGCTGAGTCACGGTTTTTGTGACGCAGCAGTGACCTCATTAGCGATCTCGCTGTGTGTGACACTGAGCAGCGATCTGGCCCCTGCTGCGAGATCGCTGCTCGTTACACACAGCCCTGGTTCTTTTTCTTCAAAGGCGCTCTCCCACTGTGACACACAGATCGCTGTGTGTGACAGCGAGAGAGCGACAAATGAAGCGAGCAGGGAGCAGGAGCCGGCATCTGACAGCTGAGGTAAGCTTGTAACCAAGATAAACATCGGGTAACCAAGGTGGTTACCCGATATTTACCTTAGTTACCAGCCTCTGCAGCTCTCACGCTGCCTGTGCTGCCGGCTCCGGCTCTCTGCACATGTAGCTGCTGTACACATCGGGTTAATTAACCTGATGTGTACAGCAGCTAGGAGAGCAAGGAGCCAGCGCTCAGTGTGCGCGGCTCCCTGCTCTCTGCACATGTAGCTGCATTACACATCGGGTTAATTAACCCGATGTGTACTGTAGCTAGGAGAGCAAGGAGCCAGCGCTCAGTGTGCGCGGCTCCCTGCTCCCTGCACACACAGCTAAGCGGTGTGCGCTGGTAACTAATGTAAACATCGGGTAACCATACCCGATGTTTACCTTAGTTACCAGTCTCCGCAGCTTCCAGACGGCGGCTCCGTGCAAGCGCAGCGTCGCTTGCACGTCGCTGCTGGCTGGGGGCTGTTCACTGGTCGCTGGTGAGATCTGCCTGTTTGACAGCTCACCAGCGACCATGTAGCGATGCAGTAGCGATCCTGACCAGGTCAGATCGCTGGTCGGATCGCTGCTGCATCGCTAAGTGTGAAGGTACCCTAAAAGGCTAGGAGTGGATTGGAGATCCACCTGCGCCTGTAAGCTGCACTTGTCTAATGATCAGATCAGCAGATATGTGCGGGGTGTAATACAGCTCACTGAGTGAGCCCACATTACAAGGACAGACACAACCAAGGATGTGTATATATGCCCTTGGTTACAAAGTAGTTAAAATCTAGGGGCACACCAGTGTTTTTGTGTATTTAGCTGGGGATTTCCTTAACGTTAACCCTAGTACTACACTGAACTTGTGCTTATATTAAGCCTTATACAGAGATCTAAATTTATGCCACAGCTTATCTTTCATAAAATTGGATTTGGGATTGGAGAGCAAACCTTAACCTATGACCAAACAATGTTTTGAAATGGAGCCTGCAACTCTATTGGTGGCCTTAGTTATAATATTAGATAAAGGTAGAAAAGTAGAATATAGATCAGAGTGAATCTCAATCTCTGACAGTGGTATTTAAATGAAGCGCTTGCCGATACGCCCATATAAGCTTCTCTTGGATCCCTGTGACTAGATTTTAAGGCACCATTGGGTTACTATGACAGCTAATCGCCTGCCACCTTGTTATTCTTGTAAAGCCCAGCCACAGGCTAAGCTTCATAGGAGACACCAATATTATGGCATTGATGGTTATCATATAAGCAATCAGATCACAGATAACAGTCCCCTTAGTGAATGCACTTCAGGATATAAATGCTGGGAGTTTATCTATTTTTGTATTATGAGTAGAGATGAGCGAACCGGTCCCGGTTCGGCTCGAGTTCGGTTCGCCGAACCGAGGTCTCGTTCGAGTTCGGTTTGTCGAACGTTCGACGAACGGAACTCGAACCGCATAGGAAACAATGGCAGGCATTCACAAACACATAAAAACACCTAGAAAACACCCTCAAAGGTGTCCAAAAGGTGACAAACAACTCACAACACAACACAAACACATGGGAAAGTGACAAGGACATATACTAATGCGAAAACATAAAAGCTAAACAAGGAAAAAGAGGAGGAGACACAGATATAGCCATGGCACGCCCCTCTAAAATCATGTAAAACACCACAAGGTGACTCCAAGCGGAATTCTCCCTTTTTTCCAAAAATTGGGCCACAAACACACACACACCCACCCCTTCTGTGGCAGCACTTGTGCCCCAGTTGTACACTTCACAGCTAGATTTGCATCAAGCACATTCAAAAATACGCCATACTTAACCGTTCCCAGGATGACCCTGGGGTAGGTAGATAAAGTCTTTGCTGAACCATGACTTGTTCATCTTGGCTCCTTTTAAAAAACACAGCAAGCAAGGGTTACTCCAAGCGGAGTCTCCCTTTTTTATCAAAAATTGGGCCCCACACACACCCACCCATTCAGTGGCAGCAGTTGTGCCCAAGTTGTACACTTCACAGCTAGATTTGCATCAAGCACATTCAAAAATACGCCATACTTAACCGTTCCCAGGATGACACCGGGGTAGGTAGATAAAGTCTTTGCTGAACCATGACTTGTTCATCTTGGCTCCTTTTAAAAAACACAGCAAGCAAGGGTTACTCCAAGCGGAGTCTCCCTTTTTTATCAAAAATTGGGCCCCACACACACCCACCCATTCAGTGGCAGCAGTTGTGCCCAAGTTGTACACTTCACAGCTAGATTTGCATCAAGCACATTCAAAAATACGCCATACTTAACCGTCCCCAGCATGACACCGGGGTAGGTAGCAAAGTCTTTCCTGATCCCAGCTCTGTTCATCTTGGCTCCTTTTAAAAAACACAGCAAGCAAGGGTTACTCCAAGCGGAGTCTCCCTTTTTTTCCAAAAATTGGGCTGCACACACACCCACCCATTCAGTGGCAGCACTTGTGCCCCAGTTGTACACTTCACAGGTAGATTTGCATCAAGCACATTCAAAAATACGCCATACTTAACCGTCCCCAGGAGGACACCGGGGTAGGTAGCTAAGTCTTTCCTGATCCCAGCTCTGTTCATCTTGGCTCCTTTTAAAAAACACAGCAAGCAAGGGTTACTCCAAGCAGAGTCTCCTTTTTTTTCAAAAATTGGGCCACACAGACACCCCTTCAGTGGCAGCACTTGTGCCCCAGTTGTACACTTCACAGCTAGATTTGCATCAAGCATATTCCAAAATACGCCATAATTAACCGTCCCCAGCATGACACCGGGGTAGGTAGCAAAGTCTTTCCTGATCCCAGCTATGTGCATCTTGGATCATTTTTAAAAACAATGTAAGCAAGGGTTACTCCAAGCGGAGTCTCCCTTTTTTCCAAAAATTGGGCCACACACACACCCACCCCTTCAGTGGCAGCACTTGTGCCCCAGTTGTACATTTCACAGCTAGATTTGCATCAAGCACATTCAAAAATACGCCATAATTAACCGTCCCCAGCATGACACCGGGGTAGGTAGCAAAGTCTTTCCTGATCCCAGCTCTGTTCATCTTGGCTCCTTTTAAAAAACACAGCAAGCAAGGGTTACTCCAAGCGGAGTCTCCCTTTTTTTCCAAAAATTGGGCCGCACACACACCCACCCATTCAGTGGCAGCACTTGGGCCCCAGTTGTACACTTCACAGCTAGATTTGCATCAAGCACATTTAAAAATACGCCATAATTAACTGTCCCCAGCATGACACCGGGGTAGGTAGCAAAGTCTTTCCTGATCCCAGCTCTGTGCATCTTGGATCATTTTTAAAAACAATGTAAGCAAGGGTTACTCCAAGTGGAGTCTCCCTTTTTTCCAAAAATTGGGCCACACACACACCCACCCCTTCAGTGGCAGCACTTGTGCCCTAGCTGCAAACAGGATGTTTTGATTTGCATCAAGCACATTCCAAATCCACAAGCATTTACTCTCCCCAGGATGACACAGGGGTAGTAAATTCCTTGTGGATCCATGACTTGTTCATTTTGATGAACGTTAGTCTGTCCACATTGTCACTGGACAGACGCGTGCGCTTATCTGTCAGCACACACCCAGCAGCACTGAAGACACGTTCAGAGACAACGCTGGCAGCTGGACACGACAAAATCTCCAAGGCGTAAGTTGAGAGCTCTGGCCATTTTTCAAGATTTGAAGCCCAAAATGAGCAAGGCTCCATTTGCAAAGTCATGGCATCGATGTTCATTTGGAGATACTCCTGTATCATCCTCTCCAGCCATTGACTATGTGTCAGACTTGTTGTCTCTGGTGGCCTTGCAAAGGACGGTCTAAAAAAAATTTGAAAAGATTCTATAAAATTGCTGTTACCAGCACCAGATACAGTCCTACTGGTACGTGTAGACTGTTGAAGATGACGAGACCGTCCCATGTTTGTCAAGTTACAACTGGGAGATTCACTCCCTGCACCTGCACGGTTGTTTGGTGGAAAAGCCGAGCTAAGATCAAGTAACAGCATCTGCTGATACTCCTGCATACGTGCATCCTTTTCTATGGCTGGAATTATGTCACAAAATTTGGACTTGTACCGGGGATCTAATAGTGTGGCAAGCCAGTAGTCATCATCACTTCTAATTTTGACAATACGAGGGTCATGTTGGAGGTAGTGCAGCAAGAAGGCGCTCATATGTCTTGCACGGCCATGCGGACCAAGTCCACGCTGTGTTTGTGGCATAGAGGTGCTAACCGTTCTTTCTTCCTCTGACATCTCCCCCCAACCTCTTTCAACTGAAATTTGACCAAGATCTTCCTCATCCGCTGAGTCTTCCATGTCCATGGACAGTTCGTCCTCCATTTTTTCATGTTCTCCTGCACCTTCCTCAACATCTCGCCTGCTACCATGTGCCCTTGTTGATCCCTGTCCCCCATGGTCCCATGCCTGCCGCGTTGGTGATGATGAACATCTGGACCTTTGTGATGTTGTTGTCCCTTGCGCATATGAATCCACCTGTAGTTCCTCCCCTTCCTGTTGTCCCACCCCCTGACTCCGAATAGTGTTTAGCGTGTGCTCCAGCATGTAAATGACTGGAATTGTCATGCTGATAATGGGATTGTCAGCGCTAAACATATTCGTCGCCATGTCGAAACTGTGCAGAAGGGTGCATAGGTCCTTGATCTGAGACCACTCCATCAGGGTGATCTGCCCCACCTCTGCATCTCGTTGGCCCAGGCTATACGTCATGACTAGAGTTGAGCGCGGTTCGTGGTTCGTGGTTCTCCAGTTCTAGGCTCGAGTGATTTTGGGGCCTGTTCTAGATCGAACTAGAACTCGAGCTTTTTGCAAAAGCTCGATAGTTCTAGAAACGTTCGAGAACGGTTCTAGCAGCAAAAAACAAGCTAAATCATAGCTTGGTTTCTGCTGTAATAGTGTAAGTCACTCTGTGAATCACACTATTATCACATTTCAGTGTATAGTGTGCGTGAACAGCGCCTTCAGATCACTGCTGTTTCTATAATGGCGATCGCCATTTTTTTTTTTTTTTTCTTGTCTTCCTTCCCTAAGCGCGCGCGTCTTGTGGGGCGGGCCAGCATGTCAGCCAATCCCAGACACACACACAGCTAAGTGGACTTTGAGCCAGAGAAGCAACGGCATGTGTGATAGGATGTCCATGTCACATGTCCCTGCATTATAAAACCGGACATTTTCTTCCAGGAGGCCATTATCTGCCTTCTGCGTCTTTGGTGTCAGACATCACTGTCGCAGCTCCGTCCTCCTGAGTCCTATAGCCGATACAGCTGTATGCGCTGCATACACAGCGTTAGACAGCTTAGGGAGAGCACTTTATAGCAGTCCTTTTAAGGGCTCAAACCGGCAGGGTCAGAGAGCCATAGGTGACAGGTCCTGCAAACAGCAACAGCGTCTGTGTAGCCAAGGTCAGGGATTTCCTCCCTGCATTTCACCATTAGGAGGGAATAGAAAGGCAGGCTTCCATTCCTCTACCCAGAGCACCACAATCCTGCCACTGTACCCTCTTGTCCTCTGCACACTCCAACTCATTATAACTAAGCCATTATACTAGCAAACACTCAGTGTACCTACTGGCATCCTATCTGTGGCTATTGGACTTTGCTATAGCCCCACTAGTGCAAAGACATTTGCAGAGCACATCTGCCTGCATTGCACACTCCAACTTTTTTAAACTAAGCAATTTTACTAGCAAACACTCAGTGTACCTAGTGGCATCCTATCTGTGGCTATTAGACTTTGCTATAGTCCCACTAGTGCAAAGACATTTGCAGAGCACGTCTGCCTGCATTGCACACTCCAACTTTTTTAAACTAAGCCATTATACTAGCAAACACTCAGTGTACCTAGTGGCATCCTAAACGTGGCTATTGGACTTTGCTATAGTCCCACTAGTGCAAAGACATTTGCAGAGCACGTCTGCCTGCATTGCACACTCCAACTTTTTTAAACTAAGCAATTTTACTAGCAAACACTCAGTGTACCTAGTGGCATCCTAAACGTGGCTATTGGACTTTGCTATAGTCCCACTAGTGCAAAGACATTAGCAGAGCACGTCTGCCTGCATTGCACACTCCAACTTTTTTAAACTAAGCAATTTTACTAGCAAACACTCAGTGTACCTAGTGGCATCCTAAACGTGGCTATTGTACTTTTGTCTATTCACACTACTGCAAATCTATGTGCAGCACCTCTGCATGACAACCTCCTGCTCTGTTTTTAATAAGCTATAATGATAGCACAAAATACTGCCATTTAGTGGCATCATAGAACTGGCTGTTTTATTCCATTAGTGCCCCACTGGTGACAAGCTATTTCTAGCACCTCTACATCACACCCTCATGCACATTTTGCTACGCTAATGTTATAGCAAACTCATGGAATTCATTGCTGCATTTCATAATTCGGAGGGATAGAAAGTCAGGCTTCCTTTAGCTTTTCCTTCTGTTCATAGACAGCATCTCCAAGACAAATTTCCCCTGCACGTCTAAGTGTGGAGAGGCAGCTAGTGCGCATGCGTGTGCCGATGTACCCCAGCTGCAGCATAATTACAGTGTTTCGCGTAGTGAGTATGCTCAGCCTGACTGTGTTATTCCTGACGCTAAGTCTTCTTTTCGGGATACAGCGCATGCTCCCACACTAAGTGTGAAAAGCCTCTTTGCACAGGTGCTTGCATTCCGTGCCGGGTCTAAGTCCTGTTTTGTGCCTAGACACCATGCTAAAGCTGATAGTCTTTTTTCAGAGACTGTATTTCATGCTACTGAGCATGCTCAGGCACTTCCTGCATCAGAGACTAGGTCCGGTAATGAACTCTTTGGCCCTGGCCCTGATGTGGGGGTCCCATATAGACCACAGGGCATCAGGTGTCCTCCCAAATGGCTTGCAGAGGCCCACACCTATGACTTGTCACCGCATTATTGATGGTCAGACGATGACTGGTGAGGTGTTTGGGTCATGGCAGCCATGAGGTCATCATTGAAGTTGCGTTTCCAAATAGGACGCTAGTTATGCCACTCATGACGTGTCACTCTACTTTTGTCTCCAGGAGGTGCATTGTGGTTCACCCTGGTTTGGGGCGGACCCAGGTTATAAAAGGGGCTGGAGCCAACAAGGAGGTGCGCAGTCTTCTATTATGCTCCGAAAGAGCACACCTCCATGTGTTGAACCCATTGCGGCTTTAGGCCAGAGGTAGGCAGGGATAGGGTGGTGGATGCAGGCCACCACCACAGTTGGTAACGCAGAACGGTTAAGACCAGCTCCTGTCCTAACAGTCCTGCTTGTGCAGCCCAGTGGCATTAACAGGCCTGCTGCTGCTGATGCGCCTGCTGTCCACAGGTGTGGCCCCTACGCACACGGTCAGCGTACTCAATGGCCCCTGTGTTGTTAACAGGGAGTTCCTGGGCTGGGTGGGCATGTGGACCCTGTGACGCTAACAGGGCTCACAGTCTCCAGATCCGAATGGCGTCTAACTCGGTTCAGGCTACTATTAGTTTCATAGCCACACAGCTCTGTATCCTCCACCAAAACTTCAAGTTGCCAACCTCTCCTTTTCCAACTGGGAGCACGGTGGACACTGACTGCTGATGGGGATATATACCTTTCTCTTTCTTTTCTTATTAATTTTCGTTATATAGCGGTCACAGATTATATACCACTTTATCCAAATCTGCCAGTCCCACTGTAACAGATGTTGTTTCTTCAGCAAATGTTACAGTTGCTTAACCACCAAATCCACGGACCAAAACTTTTTTCCCCTTTCCAACACACCTGTTCCCCTTTCCAACAGCATCTGTCCTTTTTCAACTCATTTTGGGATATGACCAAAAGTGCAACTGTGCAGGGACACCGTACTCAACGCCATCTCAGCACAGCAGCCATCCCTCGGTCCCTCCGATGTGGACAAGTAAAAGACCATTTCCTCCTATCCATGACAAAGCGTTGAGATTCACTCTGTGCAGCACTGGTGTTTAGTGGAAAAGTAGATCTAAGATTGCGTACCACATTCTGCAGATACTCCTGTATACGTGCGTCTATTTCTATGGCAGGAATTAGTTTGCCAAATTTTGTCTTGTACCGGGGATCTAACAGTGTGGCAACCCAGTATTCAGGATTACTTCAAATTCATACAATCCGAGGGTTATGTAGGTAGTGCAGCAAGAAGGCGCTCATGTGTCTTGTGCATCCAGGAGGACCAAGTCCTTGGTGTGTTGGTGGCAGAGAGGTGAGAATCGTGCATCTTTCCTCTGCCCTCTACCCACAACCTCGCACAACCGAAATGTGAGCAAGCTCTCACTCATCTGCTGAGTCTTCCATGCCCATCGCCAGTTCGTCCTCCATTTCTTCATGGGCTCCTGCACTTTCATCAACACTTTTTGCTGATACTATGCGCCCTTGTTAATCCCTCTCCCTCACCATGACTGCCGCATAGGTGCCGCTGACCATCTGGACCTCGTAGATCTTGTTATCCCTTCCGCATATGACTCCTCCAGTACTTCCTCCCCTTCCTCTTGTCCCAACACCTGACTCCGAATAATAATTACAGTGTGCTCCATCATGTAGATGACCAGAATTGTCACGCTGAGAATGACATTGCCAGTGCTAAACATCTTCGTCGACATTTGTGAACTGTGTAGCAGGGTGCATAGGTCCTTGATCTGACACCACTCCAGCAGCGTGATCTGCACCACCTCTTGATCAAGTTATCCCAGGCTATATGTCATACCGTATTTCAGCAGGGCTCTGCGGTGCTGCCACACACGCTGCAACATGTGCAGATTCCAATTCCTGCGTGTCGGAACATCGCATTTCCGGCGTTTAACTGCCAGACCCTAAGACTTCTGGAGTGATGAAAGTTGTTGAGCTGCTGTGTGCGCACGATGGAAGTGAGCACATAGCGAGCGTGCACGCTGCACAAGGCCATGTAGGCCGTGATGGTGTTTTAAAAATTGCTGGAGAATCAGATTCAACACGTGAGCCATACAAGGCACGTGTGTCACATTGCCCTGAGGATGGCCCGCAGCCAGGTTTGCATCATTGCCGCACACGGCTGTTAAGTCACCAACGGAGTCCGCTCCGTCAATTTGTACTCCAGTCGCCAGGTGACAACGTGTTCCTTTCATGCATAGTGCTGATGATGGGAGAGGAGTCGATGCCAGCGGCGCAGGTGGACGCAGGTTATGCTCACCCACTGGGCTGCATTACCTTGACAGATGCAGAATCTCTGGCTGAATGTAGCTGGTGGGTATCTCACAGATGAAATACCATCATTCAGCTACAACCAATGTGAAGACACCACACCCTTTTTTATGCCCATCCTGTCTGCAGACCACTGCCAGACAGAGCTATGAACCTCTGGTTAATTTTACCCCCAGTTCAGTTTTATGATTTTGTGTGCTTGTTACCTGACTACTTTTCCTGCTTGCTGTTTATGTACCTTGTTGGCCGATCCGCATTTCACCTCTGCTTGTTTTCTGATTAAGTCCTGGCCGTCCCATTCTGTTCCTGTTCCTCAATTAATGTTTTGACCCTGCCTGACTACTATTCTCTGGAATAGCGGTGTGACTCACATTTCCCATACATTTCAAAGTAAAACTTTGACCGCCTGATGGCATTGAGCTCTGCTGCCAGCATAGTAAGGAGGTGTGTGGTAGTCCTTGTGCGCAGTTGCTTGGAAGGGTGGCCTGACCACACAGGGTTTGCGCCAAGGTGGAGGACCCACACGAGGTTGAAGAGGCAGAAGCAGTGTATTAACTTCTACATACAAAACAAGGATTGAAACAACTCGTGGGGACGGCAAGACTTGTACAGCAGACCCTTCTCCATCTCTCACCATAGTTTGCCAGTGCCCAGTCAGCGACAAGTAACGTCCCTATCCATGCTTACTGGTCCAAGTATCGGTGGTGAAATGCACCTGTTCACACACAGAGTTTCTCAAGGAAGCGGTGATGTTGTGTGCGACATGCTGGTGTAGCGCAGGCACACCTTTCTTAGAGAAGTAGTGGCGACTGGGCATCTGGTACTGGGGCACAGTGACAGACATAAGGTCTCTAAAATCCTGTGTGTCCACCATGCGGAAAGGCAGCATTTCCGTAGCCAAGAGCTTACAGAGGGATAAAGTCAACCTCTTAGCTTTGTCATGGGTCACAGGAAATGGCCTTTTATTTGTCCACATCTGAGGGACAGAGATCTGGCTGCTGTCTGTAGACGGTGTTGAGTAGGGTGTCCATGGAAAAATGCAGGTTTGTGAGGAAAGTGCAGGCGGAGACATGATGTTGCCTTCATCTTGCCTTCAGATCTGTTCATCTTGTATCATTTTTAAAAAACACAGCAAGCAAGGGTTACTCCAAGCGGAGCCTCCCTTTTTTCCAAAAATTGTGCCCCACACACACCCACCCATTCAGTGGCAGCACTTGTGCCCTAGTTGCAAACAGGATGTTTTGATTTGCATCAAGCACATTCCAAATCCACAAGAATTTACTCTCCCCAGGATGACACAGGGGTAGTAAATTCCTTGTGGATCCATGACTTGTTCATTTTGATGAACGTCAGTCTGTCTACATTGTCACTGGACAGACGCGTGCGCTTATCTGTCAGCACACACCCAGCAGCACTGAAGACACGTTCAGAGACAACGCTGGCAGCTGGACACGACAAAATCTTCAAGGCGTAACTGGAGAGCTCTGGACATTTTTCTAGATTTGAAGCCCAAAAGGAGCAAGGCTCCATTTGAAAAGTCATTGCATCGATGTTCATTTGCAGATACTCCTGTATCATCCTCTCCATCCGTTGACTATGTGTCAGACTTGTTGTCTCTGGTGGCCTTGCAAAGGAGGGTCTAAAAAAATTATTAAAAGATTCCATAAAATTGCTGTTACCAGCACCATATCCGGTCCTACTGGTACGGGTAGACTGTTGAAGATGACGAGGCCGTCCCATGTTTGTCAAGTTACAACTGGAAGAATCACTCCCTTCACCTGCACGGTTGTTTGGTGGAAAAGCCGAGCTAAGATCGAGTAACAGCTTCTGCTGATACTCCTGCATACGTGCGTCCCTTTCTATGGGTGGAATTATGTCACAAAATTTGGACTTGTACCGGGGATCTAATAGTGTGGCAAGCTAGTAGTCATCATCACTTCTAATTTTGACAATACGAGGGTCATGTTGGAGGTAGTGCAACAAGAAGGCACTCATGTGTCTTGCGCAGCCATGCGGACCAAGTCCACGCTGTGTTTGTGGCATAGAGGTGCTAACCGTTCTTTCTTCCTCTGACATCTCCCCCCAACCTCTTTCAACTGAAATTTGACCAAGCTCCCCCTCATCTGCTGAGTCTTCCATGTCCATGGATAGTTCGTCCTCCATATCTTCATGTCCTCCTGCACCTTCCTCAACATCTCGCCTGCTACCATGCGCCCTTGTTGATCCCTGTGCCTGCCGCGTTGGTGATGATGAACATCTGGACCTTGGTGATGTTGTTGTGTCTTGCGCATATGAATCCTCCTGTAGTTCCTCCCCTTCCTGTTGTCCCACCCCCTGACTCCGAATAGTGTTTAGCGTGTGCTCCAGCATGTAAATGACTGGAATCGTCATGATGATAATGGCATTGTCAGCGCTAAACATATTCGTCGCCATGTCGAAACTGTGCAGAAGGGTGCATAGGTCCTTGATCTGAGATCACTCCATCAGGGTGATCTGCCCCACCTCTGCATCTCGTTGGCCCAGGCTATACGTCATTACGTATTGCACCATGGCTCTGCGGTGCTGCCACAGTCGCTGTAACATGTGGAGAGTTGAATTCCAGCGTGTCGCCACATCGCATTTCAGGCGATGAACCGGCAGGCCGAAAGACTTCTGGAGCGATGCAAGTCGCTCAGCTGCGGCGCTTGAACGGCGGAAGTGAGCAGACAGTTTTCGTGCCCTGTTCAGAAGGCCATCTAGGCCGGGATAGTGTGTTAAAAATTGCTGGACGACAAGGTTCAACACGTGAGCCATACAAGGTACGTGTGTCACCTTGCCCAGGCGAAGGGCCGCACCCAGGTTTGCAGCATTGTCGCACACGGCCTTACCAGGCTGCAGGTTGAGTGGAGACAACCATTTATTAAACTCGGACCGCAGAGCTGACCACAACTCCTCAGCTGTGTGACTCTTATTCCCAAGACATGTCAAGCTAAAGACCGCCTGATGCCGTTGCGCTTTGCTGCCAGCATAGTAATGAGGGTTGCGTGATTCCTTCTGCGCAGTGAGAACGCTGGTGGCCTGACCAGGCAGGCTTGGGGCGGAGGTGGAGGACCCAGATGAGGTGGAGGATGCAGAAGCAGTGGCGGAACTTGGACAGACAGAGGATTGACACACAAGTCGTGGGGACGGCAAGACTTGTGCAGCAGACCCTTCACCATCTATCACCATAGTTACCCAGTGGCCAGTCAGCGACATGTAACGTCCCTGTCCATGCTTACTGGTCCAAGTATCGGTGGTGAAATGCACCCGTTCACACACAGAGTTTCTCAAGGAAGCGGTGATGTTGTGTGCGACATGCTGGTGTAGCGCGGGCACACCTTTCTTAGAGAAGTAGTGGCGACTAGGCATCTGGTACTGGGGCACAGCGACAGACATAAGGTCTCTAAAATCCTGTGTGTCCACTAGGCGGAAAGGCAGCATTTCGGTAGCCAACAGCTTACAGAGGGATAGAGTCAACCTCTTAGCTTTGTCATGGGTCGCAGGAAGTGGCCTTTTATTTGACCACATCTGAGGGACAGAGATCTGGCTGCTGTGTGTAGACGGTGTTGAGTAGGGTGTCCCTGGAAAAATGCAGGTTTGTGAGGAAAGTGCAGGCGGAGACATGATGTTGCCTTCATCCAACGTTGGTGCTATCGATGTTTGAGAGAGCTGTACACAATCACTTGTTTCCCCTTCCAAACCAACTGACGACCTACCAAGCAAACTGCCTGTTGCGGTTACAGTGGTGGAAGTTGTGGGTGGAAAAACAGGTGTGACAGCTGTCCCCACAGTCCTAGAAGATGACGAGCGCGCGGATGCACTGGAAGGGGCAGGCGGTGGATGGTTGGCTCCGCTAGGCCGCATTGCAGCACGGTGAGCTTCCCACCAGGCCATATGATATTTATTCATGTGACGATTCATGGAAGAAGTTGTCAAACTGCTGAGGTTTTGACCTCTACTAAGATAACCATGCCAAATGTTACAGATCACATAATTAGGGCGATCTTTTTTTATGTCAAAAAAGGACCAGGCTAGGCAAGGCTTAGAGGCCATGCGACCTGTCGATCCACTCCGAATAATGCTCAGAGGCATAGTGGTGGCTGAGGATGCAGTTGTAGACGTGCTACCAGTGCTCCGACTGTGTCCAGGAAGGCGCAAGGTTACTTCGACGTCGGTTGCATCCTCCTCCACCGCCTCTGTTGACCTCCTCGAGTGTCTGACTGTGGGTTGACAGTAGGTGGGATCTAGGACTTCATCATCAATTGTTGTGTTTGCACTCCCCTCCCCCTCAGACCGAGCCTCTTCTTGCCCTGACCGAATATTTAACTTGTCATCCCAATCGGGTATCTGCGTCTCATCTTCATCAGTATGTTCCTCATTGTCTATAACCACAGTTGTTGGAAAGGCAGCATTTTGGTAGCCAACAGTTTGCAGATGATGAAAGTCAACCTCCAAGCCATGTCATGCCCTTCTAAAAGCATGTAAAACACAGCGAGGGGACTCCAACCACAGTCTCCCTCGTTTCCACTAACTGGGCCACACACACCCCTCTTGAATGACATCAGTTGATGCCCCTTTTCAAAATGAAAAAGATGCTTTGCATGAAGCACTCTCAAAAATACGCGTGCCTTTCCCGTCCCCTGGCTGACCCAGGGGAAGAAAAGTCCTCTGAGAGCCATGACTTGTTCATCTTGGTTCTTTTAGAGACACAGCGAGGGGACTCCAACCACAGTCTCCCTCGTTTCCACTAACTGGGCCACACACACCCCACTTGACTGGCATCGGTTGAGCCCCCTTTTGAAAAAGAAAAAGATGCTTTGCATGAAGCACTCTCAAAAATACGCGTGCCTTTCCCGTCCCCTGGCTGACCCAGGGGAAGAAAAGTCCTCTGAGAGCCATGACTTGTTCATCTTGGTTCTTTTAGAGACACAGCGAGGGGACTCCAACCACAGTCTCCCTCGTTTCCACTAACTGGGCCACACACACCCCACTTGACTGGCATCGGTTGAGCCCCCTTTTGAAAAAGAAAAAGATGCTTTGAATGAAGCACTCTCAAAAATACGCGTGCCTTTCCCGTCCCCTGGCTGACCCAGGGGAAGAAAAGTCCTCTGAGAGCCATGACTTGTTCATCTTGGTTCTTTTAGAGACACAGCGAGGGGACTCCAACCACAGTCTCCCTCGTTTCCACTAACTGGGCCACACACACCCCACTTGACTGGCATCGGTTGAGCCCCCTTTTGAAAAAGAAAAAGATGCTTTGCATGAAGCACTCTCAAAAATACGCGTGCCTTTCCCGTCCCCTGGCTGACCCAGGGGAAGAAAAGTCCTCTGAGAGCCATGACTTGTTCATCTTGGTTCTTTTAGAGACACAGCGAGGGGACTCCAACCACAGTCTCCCTCGTTTCCACTAACTGGGCCACACACACCCCACTTGACTGGCATCGGTTGAGCCCCCTTTTGAAAAAGAAAAAGATGCTTTGCATGAAGCACTCTCAAAAATACGCGTGCCTTTCCCGTACCCTGGCTGACCCAGGGGAAGAAAAGTCCTCTGAGAGCCATGACTTGTTCATCTTGGTTCTTTTAGAGACACAGCGAGGGGACTCCAACCACAGTCTCCCTCGTTTCCACTAACTGGGCCACACACACCCCACTTGACTGGAATCGGTTGAGCCCCCTTTTGAAAAAGAAAAAGATGCTTTGCATGAAGCACTCTCAAAAATACGCGTGCCTTTCCCGTCCCCTGGCTGACCCAGGGGAAGAAAAGTCCTCTGAGAGCCATGACTTGTTCATCTTGGTTCTTTTAGAGACACAGCGAGGGGACTCCAACCACAGTCTCCCTCGTTTCCACTAACTGGGCCACACACACCCCACTTGACTGGCATCGGTTGAGCCCCCTTTTGAAAAAGAAAAAGATGCTTTGAATGAAGCACTCTCAAAAATACGCGTGCCTTTCCCGTCCCCTGGCTGACCCAGGGGAAGAAAAGTCCTCTGAGAGCCATGACTTGTTCATCTTGGTTCTTTTAGAGACACAGCGAGGGGATTCCAACCACAGTCTCCCTCGTTTCCACTAACTGGGCCACACACACCCCACTTGACTGGCATCGGTTGAGCCCCCTTTTGAAAAAGAAAAAGATGCTTTGCATGAAGCACTCTCAAAAATACGCGTGCCTTTCCCGTCCCCTGGCTGACCCAGGGGAAGAAAAGTCCTCTGAGAGCCATGACTTGTTCATCTTGGTTCTTTTAGAGACACAGCGAGGGGACTCCAACCACAGTCTCCCTCGTTTCCACTTACTGGGCCACACACACCCCACTTGACTGGCATCGGTTGAGCCCCCTTTTGAAAAAGAAAAAGATGCTTTGCATGAAGCACTCTCAAAAATACGCGTGCCTTTCCCGTACCCTGGCTGACCCAGGTGAAGAAAAGTCCTCTGAGAGCCATGACTTGTTCATCTTGGTTCTTTTAGAGACACAGCGAGGGGACTCCAACCACAGTCTCCCTCGTTTCCACTAACTGGGCCACACACACCCCACTTGACTGGCATCGGTTGAGCCCCCTTTTGAAAAAGAAAAAGATGCTTTGCATGAAGCACTCTCAAAAATACGCGTGCCTTTCCCGTCCCCTGGCTGACCCAGGGGAAGAAAAGTCCTCTTAGAGCCATGACTTGTTCATCTTGGTTCTTTTAGAGACACAGCGAGGGGACTCCAACCACAGTCTCCCTCGTTTCCACTAACTGGGCCACACACACCCCACTTGACTGGCATCGGTTGAGCCCCCTTTTGAAAAAGAAAAAGATGCTTTGCATGAAGCACTCTCAAAAATACGCGTGCCTTTCCCGTCCCCTTGCTGACCCAGGGGAAGAAAAGTCCTCTGAGAGCCATGACTTGTTCATCTTGGTTCTTTTAGAGACACAGCGAGGGGACTCCAACCACAGTCTCCCTCGTTTCCACTAACTGGGCCACACACACCCCACTTGACTGGCATCGGTTGAGCCCCCTTTTGAAAAAGAAAAAGATGCTTTGCATGAAGCACTCTCAAAAATACGCGTGCCTTTCCCGTCCCCTGGCTGACCCAGGGGAAGAAAAGTCCTCTGAGAGCCATGACTTGTTCATCTTGGTTCTTTTAGAGACACAGCGAGGGGACGCCAACCACAGTCTCCCTCGTTTCCACTAACTGGGCCACACACACCCCACTTGACTGGCATCGGTTGAGCCCCCTTTTGAAAAAGAAAAAGATGCTTTGCATGAAGCACTCTCAAAAATACATGTGCCTTTCCCGTCCCCTGGCTGACCCAGGGGAAGAAAAGTCCTCTGAGAGCCATGTCCACATTGTCAGTGGACAGACACGTGTGCTTATCTGCCAGCAGACCCCCAGCAGCACTGAAGACAGGTTCCGAGAGAACGCTGGCTGCAGGACACGACAAGATCCCCAAGACGTACGTGGCGAGCTCAGGCAATTTATCAAGATTGGAAGCCTAAAATGAGCAGGGCTCAAGTTGCACAATAATGGAATCGATGTTTCCTTGCATATACTCATATATCTGTGTGTCCTCCTCTTTTTCCTTGTCCAGCTCTTTTGTTTTCACATGAGTATATGTCCTTGTCACTTTCCCATGTGTTGTGAGTTGTTTGTCACCTTTTGGACACCTTTGAGGGTGTTTTCTAGGTGTTTTTCTGTGTTTGTGATTGCCTGCCATTGTTTCCTATGCAGTTCGAGTTCGGTTCGTCGAACGTTCGACGAGCCGAACTCGAACGGGAGCTCCGTTCGGCGAACCGACCTCGAGCCGAACCGGGACCGGTTCGCTCATCTCTAGTCATGACGTATTGCACCAGGGCTCGGCGATGCTGCCACAGTCGCTGTAACATGTGGAGAGTCGAATTCCAGCGTGTCGCCACATAGCATTTCAGGCGATGAACCGGCAGGCCGAAAGACTTCTGGAGCGATGCAAGTCGCTCAGATGCGGCGGTTGAACGGCGGAAGTGAGCAGACAGTTTTCGTGCCCTGGTAGGAAGGCCATCTAGGCCGGGATAGTGTGTTAAGAATTGCTGGACAACAAGGTTCAACACGTGAGCCATACAAGGCATGTGTGTCACCTTGCCCAGGCGAAGGACCGCACCCAGGTTTTCAGCATTGTCGCACACAGCCTTACCAGGCTGCAGGTTGAGTGGAGACAACCATTTAGTAAACTCGGACCGCAGAGCTGACCACAACTCCTCAGCTGTGTGACTCCTATTCCCAAGACATGTCAAGCGAAAGACCGCCTGATGCCGTTGCGCTCTGCTGCCAGCATAGTAATGAGGGGTGCTTGATTCCTTCTGCGCAGTGAGAACGCTGGTGGCCTGACCAGGCAGGCTTGGGGCGGAGGTGGAGGACCCAGATGAGGTGGAGGAGGCAGAAGCAGTGGCGGAACTTGCACAGACAGAGGATTGACACACAAGTCATGGGGACGGCAAGACTTGTGCAGCAGAACCTTCACCATCTATCACCATAGTTACCCAGTGCCCAGTCAGCGACATTTAACGTCCCTGTCCAGGCTTACTGGTCCAAATATCGGTGGTGAAATGCTTCAGTTGACACATAGAGTTTCTCAAGGAAGCGGTGATGTTGTGTGCGACATGCTGGTGTAGCGCGGGCACACCTTTCTAAGAGAAGTAGTGGCGACTGGGCATCTGGTACTGGGGCACAGCGACAGACATAAGGTCTCTAAAATCCTGTGTGTCCACCAGGCGGAAAGGAAGCATTTCGGTAGCCAAGAGCTTACAGAGGGATAAAGTCAACCTCTTAGCTTTGTCATGGGTCGCAGGAAATGGCCTTTTATTTGTCCACATCTGAGGGACAGAGATCTGGCTGCTGTGTGGAGACTTTGTTGAGTAGGGTGTCCATGGAAAAATGCAGCTTTGTGAGGAAAGTGCAGGCGTTGACATGATGTCGCCTTCATCCAACGTTGGTGCTATCGATGTCTGAGAGAGCTGTACACACGTACTTGTTTCCCCTTCCAAACCAACTGATGACCTACCAAGCAAACTGCCTGTTGCGGTTACAGTGGTGGAAGTTGTGCGTGGAAAATCAGGTGTGACAGCTGTCCCCACAGTCCTAGAAGATGAAGAGAGCGCGGATGCACTGGAAGGGGCAGGCTGTGGATGGTTCGCTCCGCTAGGCCGCATTGCAGCACGGTGAGCTTCCCACTGGGACATATGATATTTATTCATGTGACGATTCATGGAAGAAGTTGTCAAACTGCTGAGGTTTTTCCCTCTACTAACAGAATCACGACAAATTTTACAGATCACATAATTTGCGCGATCTTTTGCTATGTCAAAAAAGGACCAGGCTGGGCAAGGCTTAGAGGGCATGCGACCTGCTGATCCACCCCGACTAGTGCTCAGAGGCACAGTGGTGGCTGAGGATGCAGTTGTACACGTTCTACCAGTGCTCCGACTCTGTCCAGGAAAGCGCAAGGTAACTTCTTAGTCGGTTGCATCCTCCTCCACCGCCTCTGTTGACCTCCTCGAGGGCCTGATTGTGGGTTGACAGTAGGTGGGATCTAGAACTTCCACATCAATTGTTGTGTTTGCACTCCCCTCACCCTCAGACCGAGCCTCTTCTTGCCCTGACCGAAAATTTAAGTTGTCATCCCAATCTGGTATCTGCGTCTCATCGTCATCAGTATGTTCCTCATTGTCTATAACAACAAATGTTTCAGTTTGTGAAAAAGGGTCAACATTATGCTCAGAAACTTGGTCTTCACGGCCTGAATCAGAGTCACAAAGGTTCTGGGCATCACTGCAGACCATTTCCAGGTCTGTACTCACTGTAGCTTGGGAGCAGACCTCTGATTCCCAGGCTATAGTGTGACTGAACAGCTCTGCAGACTCACCCATCTCAGTTCCACCATACTATGCAGGGCGGATGGAGACTTCAGAGCTGGGAGAAAGCAAGTTTGATTGGGATGACAACTCAGAGGACTGGTGTTTTTTGGATGCAGTAGTTGAGGTGGCGGAGAGGGCACTTGTTGGACCACTTGAGATCCATTCAAGTATTTTCCTTTTTTGGCCATCATCTACCTTTGTTCAAGTTGTTCGTGTCCGTAAAAAGGAAGCACATCGGATTGTCAACGGTAAGTAGTAGACATCTTACTTTTGCTGGAAGATTGTCTATCTTCAGCAGATGTTAATGGAGCTTTGCCACCTTCCCCACGGACAAACCCTTTTTTTCCTTTTCCAACACGCCTCTTCCCCTTTCCACCAGCATCTGTCATTTTGCCACTCATGTTGATTGCGACAAGATTGTGCACTTAAAATGTGGTAGTAAAAATTGAGAGGTGGTGTAGATTGCAGCGGTGGTCTAGCTTTATTAACAGCAGAATAAACAACAATAATTATCCCTGACAATGCAACTACGGCCCTTAAACTGGCAGCATAAATTGCTAGTATAATAGCTTAGTAACAATGAGCTTGAGTGTGCAATGCAGGCAGACGTGCTGCAAATATCTTTGCACTAGTGTGACAATACAGAAGTCCAACAGCCACGTTTAGGATGCCACTAAGTTCACTCAGTGTTTGCTAGTATAATGGCTTAGTAAGAATGAGTTTGAGTGTGCAATGCAGGCAGACGTGCTACAAATATCTTTGCACTAGTGGGACAATACAGAAGTCCAACAGCCACGTTTAGGATGCCACTAAGTTCACTCAGTGTTTGCTAGTATAATGGCTTAGTAACAATGAGTTTGAGTGTGCAATGCAGGCAGATGTGCTGCAAATATCTTTGCACTAGTGGGACAATACGGAAGTCCAACAGCCACGTTTAAGATGCCACTAAGTTCACTCAGTATTTGCTAGTATAATGGCTTAGTAAGAATGAGTTTGAGTGTGCAATGCAGGCAGACGTGCTGCAAATATCTTTGCACTAGTGGGACAATACAGAAGTCAAACAGCCACGTTTTGGATGCCACTAAGTTCACTCAGTGTTTGCTAGTATAATGGCTTAGTAAGAATCAGTTTGAGTGTGCAATGCAGGCAGACGTGCTGCAAATATCTTTGCACTAGTGTGACAATACAGAAGTCCAACAGCCACGTTTAGGATGCCACTAAGTTCACTCAGTGTTTGCTAGTATAATGGCTTAGTAACAATGAGTTTGAGTGTGTAATGAAGGCAGACGTGCTGCAAATATCTTTGCACTAGTGGGACAATACAGAAGTCCAACAGCCACGTTTAGGATGCCACTAAGTTCACTCAGTGTTTGCTAGTATAATGGCTTAGCAACAATGAGTTTGAGTGTGCAATGCAGGCAGACGTGCTGCAAATATCTTTGCACTAGTGGGACAATACAGAAGTCCAACAGCCAAGTTTAGGATGCCACTAAGTTCACTCAGTGTTTGCTAGTATAATGGCTTAGTAACAATGAGTTTGAGTGTGCAATGCAGGCAGATGTGCTGCAAATATCTTTGCACTAGTGGGAAAATACAGAAGTCCAACAGCCACGTTTAGGATGCCACTAAGTTCACTCAGTGTTTGTTAGTATAATGGCTTAGTAAGAATGAGTTTGAGTGTGTAATGCAGGCAGACGTGCTGCAAATATCTTTGCACTAGTGGGACAATACAGAAGTCCAACAGCCACGTTTAGGATGACACTAAGTTCACTCAGTGTTTGCTAGTATAATGGCTTAGTAACAATGAGTTTGAGTGTGCAATGCAGGCAGATGTGCTGCAAATATCTTTGCACTAGTGGGAAAATACAGAAGTCCAACAGCCAAGTTTAGGATGCCACTAAGTTCACTCAGTGTTTGCTAGTATAATGGCTTAGTAACAATGAGTTTGAGTGTGCAATGCAGGCAGATGTGCTGCAAATATCTTTGCACTACTGTGACAATAAAGAAGTCCAACAGCCGCGTTTAGGATGCCACTAAGTTCACTCAGTGTTTGCTAGTATAATGGCTTAGTAACAATGAGTTTGAGTGTGCAATGCAGGCAGATGTGCTGCAAATATCTTTGCACTAGTGGGAAAATACAGAAGTCCAACAGCCACGTTTAGGATGCCACTAAGTTCACTCAGTGTTTGTTAGTATAATGGCTTAGTAAGAATGAGTTGAAGTGTGCAATGCAGGCAGACGTGCTGCAAATATCTTTGCACTAGTGTGACAATACAGAAGTCCAACAGCCACGTTGAGGATGCCACTAAGTTCACTCAGTGTTTGCTAGTATAATGGCTTAGTAACAATGAGTTTGAGTGTGCAATGCAGGCAGATGTGCTGCAAATATCTTTGCACCAGTGGGACAATACAGAAGTCCAACAGCCACGTTTAGGATGCCACTTAGTTCACTCAGTGTTTGCTAGTATAATGGCTTAGTAACAATGAGTTTGAGTGTGCAATGCAGGCAGATGTGCTGCAAATATCTTTTCACTAGTGTGACAATACAGAAGTCCAACAGCCACGTTTAGGATGCCACTAAGTTCACTCAGTGTTTGCTAGTATAATGGCCTAGTAAGAATGAGTTTGAGTGGGCAATGCATGCAGACGTGCTGCAAATATCTTTGCACTAGTGGGACAATACAGAAGTCCAACAGCCACGTTTAGGATGCCACTAAGTTCACTCAGTGTTTGCTAGTATAATGGCATAGTAACAATGAGTTTGAGTGTGCAATGCAGGCAGACGTGCTGCAAATATCTTTGCACTAGTGGGATAATACAGAAGTCCAACAGCCACGTTTAAGATGCCACTAAGTTCACTCAGTGTTTGCTAGTATAATGGCTTAGTAAGAATGAGTTTGAGTGTGCAATGCAGGCAGACGTGCTGCAAATATCTTTGCACTCGTGTAACAATACAGAAGTCCAACAGCCACGTTTAGGATGCCACTAAGTTCACTCAGTGTTTGCTAGTATAATGGCTTAGTAACAATGAGTTTGAGTGTGCAATGCAGGCAGATGTGCTGCAAATATCTTTGCACTAGTGGGACAATACAGAAGTCAAACAGCCACGTTTAGGATGCCACTAAGTTCACTCAGTGGTTGCTAGTATAATGGCTTAGTAAGAATGAGTTTGAGTGTGCAATGCAGGCAGACGTGCTGCAAATATCTTTGCACTAGTGTGACAATACAGAAGTCCAACAGCCACGTTTAGGATGCCACTAAGTTCACTCACTGTTTGCTACTATAATGGCTTATTAACAATGAGTTTGAGTGTGCAATGCAGGCAGACGTGCTGCAAATATCTTTGCACTAGTGTGAAAATACAGAAGTCCAACAGCCACGTTTAGAAAGCAACTAAGTTCACTCAGTGTTTGCTAGTATAATGGCTTAGTAACAATGAGTTTGAGTGTGCAATGCAGGCAGACGAGCTGCAAATATCTTTGCACTAGTTTGACAATACAGAAGTCCAACAGCCACGTTTAGGATGCCACTAAGTTCACTCAGTGTTTGCTAGTATAATGGCTTAGTAAGTATGAGTTTGAAAGTGCAATGCAGGCAGACGTGCTGCAAATATCTTTGCACTAGTGTGACAATACAGAAGTCCAACAGCCACGTTTAGGATGCCACTAAGTTCACTCAGTGTTTGCTAGTATAATGGCTTAGTAACAATGAGTTTGAGTGTGCAATGCAGGCAGATGTGCTGCAAATATCTTTGCACTAGTGGGAAAATACAGAAGTCCAACAGCCACGTTTAGGATGCCACTAAGTTCACTCAGTGTTTGTTAGTATAATGGCTTAGTAAGAATGAGTTTGAGTGTGTAATGCAGGCAGACGTGCTGCAAATATCTTTGCACTAGTGGGACAATACAGAAGTCCAACAGCCACGTTTAGGATGCCACTAAGTTTACTCAGTGTTTGCTAGTATAATGGCTTAGTAACAATGAGTTTGAGTGTGCAATGCAGGCAGATGTGCTGCAAATATCTTTGCACTAGTGGGAAAATACAGAAGTCCAACAGCCAAGTTTAGGATGCCACTAAGTTCACTCAGTGTTTGCTAGTATAATGGCTTAGTAACAATGAGTTTGAGTGTGCAATGCAGGCAGATGTGCTGCAAATATCTTTGCACTAGTGTGACAATACAGAAGTCCAACAGCCGCGTTTAGGATGCCACTAAGTTCACTCAGTGTTTGCTAGTATAATGGCTTAGTAACAATGAGTTTGAGTGTGCAATGCAGGCAGATGTGCTGCAAATATCTTTGCACTAGTGTGAAAATATAGAAGTCCAACAGCCATGTTTAGGATGCCACTAAGTTCACTCAGTGTTTGCTAGTATAATGGCTTAGTAACAATGAGTTTGAGTGTGCAATGCAGGCAGACGTGCTGCAAATATCTTTGCACTAGTGGGACAATACAGAAGTCCAACAGCCACGTTTAGGATGCCACTAAGTTCACTCAGTGTTTGCTAGTATAATGGCTTATTAAGAATGAGTTTGAGTGTGCAATGCAGGCAGACGTGCTGCAAAAATCTTTGCACTAGTGGGACAATACAGAAGTCCAACAGCCACGTTTAGGATGCCACTAAGTTCACTCAGTGTTTGCTAGTATAATGGCTTAGTAACAATGAGTTTGAGTGTGCAATGCAGGCAGACGTGCTGCAAATATCTTTGCACTAGTGTGAAAATACAGAAGTCCAACAGCCACGTTTTGGATGCCACTAAGTTCACTCAGTGTTTCCTAGTATAATGGCTTAGTAACATTGAGTTTGAGTGTGCAATGCAGGCAGACGTGCTGCAAATATCTTTGCACTAGTGTGACAATACAGAAGTCCAACAGCCACGTTTAGGATGCCACTAAGTTCACTCAGTGTTTGCTAGTATAATGGCTTAGTAAGAATGAGTTTGAGTGTGCAATGCAGGCAGACGTGCTACAAATATCTTTGCACTAGTTTGACAATACAGAAGTACAACAGCCACGTTTAGGATGCCATTAAGTTCACTCAGTGTTTGCTAGTATAATGGCTTAGTAACAATGAGTTTGAGTGTGCAATGCAGGCAGACGTGCTGCAAATATCTTTGCACTAGTGTGACAATACAGAAGTCCAACAGCCACGTTTAGGATGCCACTAAGTTCACTCAGTGTTTGCTAGTATAATGGCTTAGTAACAATGAGTTTGAGTGTGCAATGCAGGCAGACGTGCTGCAAATATCTTTGCAATAGTGTGACAATACAGAAGTCCAACAGCCACGTTTAGGATGCCACTAAGTGCACTCAGTGTTTGCTAGTATAATGGCTTAGTAAGAATGAGATTGAGTGTGCAATGCAGGCAGACGTGCTGCAAATATCTTTGCACTAGTGTGACAATACAGAAGTCCAACAGCCACGTTTAGGATGGCACTAAGTTCACTCAGTATTTGCTAGTATAATGGCTTAGTAACAATGAGTTTGAGTGTGCTATGCAGGCAGACGTGCTGCAAATATCTTTGCACTAGTGGGACAATACAGGACCATGGAGTGAATTACCTCTACGATGGACTTCTCGCAAGAGACGGGATACACCTCACAAAACCTGGGAAACACACGTTCGCCAAAAGGCTTGCCACACTCATCAGGAGGGCTTTAAACTAGAAGAAGAGGGGATGGGAGAAAAAACAGCAGACAAGAACATGCAACAGAAGGACAAACTAATCAAGGATACTAGATGCCGTAAAGAGGACCCAAGACAGGGTAATCAGAAGGAAGCTAAGAAAAGGGGAGCAAAACTTCTTTCCTGCATGCTGACCAATGCAAGAAGCCTGACCAATAAGATGGAGGAATTGGAGCTGGTAATGTATGAGGAGAAATACGACATAGTAGGAATAACTGAGACATGGTTAGATGATAGTTATGACTGGGCGGCTAACCTGCAAGGATATGAATTGTTTAGGAGGGATCGTAAAAGAAGGAAAGGGGGTGGAGTCTGTCTATATATAAAGTCCAGTTTAAAGCCCAGACTAAGAGAAGATATTCAAGAGGGAAATGAAGAGGTGGAGTCTCTATGGGTGGAGATACAAGGAGGGAAAACTAATAAAATCCTCATAGGGGTTTGTTATAAGCCACCAAATGTAACAGAAACCACTGAAAATGTATTATTGAAACAAATAGATAAAGCAGCAAATCACAATGAGGTGATTATTATGGGGGACTTCAATTACCCCGATATAGACTGGGAAACTGAAACCTGCGTATCTCAGAAAGGAAACCGGTTTCTGTCAGTAACTAAGGATAATTATCTGTCCCAACTTGTGCCGGGCCCAACTAGAGGGGCAGCCCTTCTGGACTTAATTTTAAGCAACAGGCCAGATAGAATAACAGACGTACGAGTGGATGGGCACCTAGGGAATAGTGACCACAATATAATACAATTCCACTTGTCCTTTAGTAAGGTGCCTTGGAGGGGGGTTACAAAAACGCTGAATTTCAGCAAAGCAAAGTTTGATCAGCTTAGAGAAGACCTTCGCCAAATTGATTGGGACAATATCCTCAAAAATGGGAGCACAGAAAATAAGTGGGACATTTTTAAATCGGTATTAAACACCCACTGCGAGCTAGCCATACCATACAGAAATAAAAGGGCTAGGAACAGGAGAAAACCAATGTGGCTAAATAAGGATGTAAAAGGGGCAATGAATAATAAGAAAAAGGCATTTAAAAAGCTAAAACAAGAAGGCAGTGAGGAAGCATTAAAAATATATAGAGAAAAAAATAAAATGTGTAAAAAACAAATATATTTAGCAAAAGTAGAAACTGAGAGACTCATTGCTAAGGAAAGCAAAGCAAATCCCAAACTATTCTTTAATTATATAAACAGAAAAAAGATTAAAATTGATGGTGTTGGCCCTTTAAAGAATAATGAGGGTAAAATCATAGAAAGCGATGTGGGAAAAGCAAATGTTTTAAATACTTTTTTCTCAACTGTGTTCACACAGGAAAAGCATATGCTAGGGGAAATGCAGAGTGATCATGTAAATGCCCCATTAAGTATGACCTGCCTAACCCAGGAAGAAGTGCAGAACCGACTTAGTAACATTAAAATTGACAAATCACCAAGCCCTGATGGCATTCACCCTCGGGTATTAAGGGAGTTAAGTAATGTGATAGACAGGCCTCTATTCCTTTTATTTAAAGACTCTATAGAAACTGGGTCTGTTCCACTGGATTGGCGGCTAGCAAATGTGGTACCAATATTCAAAAAAGGGTGCAAAAGGGAACCTGGAAACTATAGGCTGGTAAGCTTAACATCTGTTGTGGGTAAAATGTTTGAAGGGTTTTTAAGGGATACTATTATGGAATGTCTCAATGTTAATAACTGTTTAACTCCATATCAACATGGATTTATGAAGGATCGCTCCTGTCAAACTAACCTGATCAGCTTCTATGAGGATGTAAGCTCTCACATGGACCGAGGAGAATCATTGGATGTCATTTATCTCGACTTCGGTAAAGCATTTGACACTGTCCCACATAAAAGACTGCTAATTAAAATGAGAAAGCTTGGGCTCGGGGAAAATGTGTGTAGATGGGTAGGTAGCTGGCTTAGTGGTAGAAAACAAAGAGTGGTTATTAATGGTGCATACTCAGATTGGGCCAGGGTTACTAGTGGGGTGCCACAAGGGTCTGTATTGGGCCCCCTACTATTTAATATATTTATTAATGATCTGGTGGATGGTTTACAGAGTAAAATATCAGTATTTGCAGATGATACAAAACTATGTAAGGTAGTTAACACAAAGGAGGACAGTTTGCAACTACAGATGGATTTGAGTAAATTGGAGAATTGGGCTGAAAAATGGCAAATGAGGTTTAACACAGATAAGTGTAAGGTTATGCACATGGGAAGGAGAAACAGATGCTACGATTACTTACTAAATGGGAAACTGCTGGGGAAATCAGACATGGAAAAAGACTTAGGCATCTTAGTGAATAAGAATCTAAATTGGAGTGCCCAGTGTCAGGCAGCAGCCACCAAAGCAAATAGGGTGATGGGATGCATTAGAAGAGGTCTGGGGGCACGAGATGAAAACATCATTCTCCCTCTGTACAAATCACTAGTCAGACCACACTTGGAGTATTGTGTGCAATTTTGGGCGCCGGTGCTGAAGAAAGACATTACTGAACTTGAAAGGGTTCAGAGGCGGGCTACTAAAATAATAAATGGAATGGGTGCATTACAATACACGGAAAGGTTATCAAAATTAGGTCTATTTACTCTAGAAAAGAGAAGACTTAGGGGAGACCTAATAAATATGTACAAATATATCAGAGGGCCATATAGAGATCTCTCCCATGATCTGTTTGTACCAAGGACTATGACAAGAACACGGGGGCATTCTTTTCGATTGGAGGAAAGAAAATTCCTACATCAGCATAGAAGAGGGTTCTTCACGGTAAGAGCAGTGAGGCTCTGGAACTCTCTTCCTGAGGAAGTGGTGATGGCCAACTCACTGAATGAATTTAAGAGAGGAATGGATGCATTTCTTGTTAGCAAAAGTATAGAAGGTTATAAATAGCATAATCTTACAGGTAGATAGAAGAGCGACCTAGATTATTAGAGGAATGGGGGGGGCTGCAATACCAAGACAGGTTATTAAACTTGGGGTTAGTTAGTTAGGAAAAACAAAGGCTTAGGGGGATCTAATCACAATGTATAAATATATGAGGGGACAGTACAGAGACCTTTCCAAAGATCTCTTTACACCTAGGCCTGCGACTGGAACACGGGGGCATCCGCTACGTCTTGAGGAAAGAATGTTTAATCATAATCACAGATGAGGATTCTTTACTGTACGAGCAGTGAGACTATGGAGCTCTCTGCCGTATGATGTTGTAATGAGGGATTCACTAGTAAAATTTAAGCAGAGCCTGAACGCATTTCTTGAAAAATATAATATTACCAGTTATGTATATTAGATTTTATGACAGGGTGTTGATCCAGGGAACTAGTCTGATTGCCGTATGTGGAGTCAGGAAGGAATTTTTTTCCCCATTGGAGCTTATTTGACACATTGGGGTTTTTTTGCCTTCCTCTGGATCAACATGTTAGGCTACGGGTTGAACTAGATAGACTTAGAGTCTCCCTTCAACCTTAAAAACTATAAGCACTATAAGTACAACAGCCACGTTTAGGATGCCACTAAGTTCACTCAGTGTTTGCTAGTATAATGGCTTAGTAAGAATGAGTTTGAGTGTGCAATGCAGGCAGACGTGCTGCAAATATCTTTGCACTAGTGTGACAATACAGAAGTACAACAGCCACGTTTAGGATGCCATTAAGTTCACTCAGTGTTTGCTAGTATAATGGCTTAGTAACAATGAGTTTGAGTGTGCAATGCAGGCAGACGTGCTGCAAATATCTTTGCACTAGTGTGACAATACAGAAGTCCAACAGCCACGTTTAGGATGCCACTAAGTTCACTCAGTGTTTGCTAGTATAATGGCTTAGTAACAATGAGTTTGAGTGTGCAATGCAGGCAGACGTGCTGCAAATATCTTTGCACTAGTGTGACAATAAGAAAGTCCAACAGCCACGTTTAGGATGCCACTAAGTGCACTCAGTGTTTGCTAGTATAATGGCTTAGTAAGAAAGAGATTGAGTGTGCAATGCAGGCAGACGTGCTGCAAATATCATTGCACTAGTGTGAAAATATAGAAGTCCAACAGCCATGTTTAGGATGCCACTAAGTTCACTCAGTGTTTGCTAGTATAATGGCTTAGTAACAATGAGTTTGAGTGTGCAATGCAGGCAGACGTGCTGCAAATATCTTTGCACTAGTGGGACAATACAGAAGTCCAACAGCCACGTTTAGGATGCCACTAAGTTCACTCAGTGTTTGCTAGTATAATGGCTTATTAAGAATGAGTTTGAGTGTGCAATGCAGGCAGACGTGCTGCAAAAATCTTTGCACTAGTGGGACAATACAGAAGTCCAACAGCCACGTTTAGGATGCCACTAAGTTCACTCAGTGTTTGCTAGTATAATGGCTTAGTAACAATGAGTTTGAGTGTGCAATGCAGGCAGACGTGCTGCAAATATCTTTGCACTAGTGTGAAAATACAGAAGTCCAACAGCCACGTTTTGGATGCCACTAAGTTCACTCAGTGTTTCCTAGTATAATGGCTTAGTAACATTGAGTTTGAGTGTGCAATGCAGGCAGACGTGCTGCAAATATCTTTGCACTAGTGTGACAATACAGAAGTCCAACAGCCACGTTTAGGATGCCACTAAGTTCACTCAGTGTTTGCTAGTATAATGGCTTAGTAAGAATGAGTTTGAGTGTGCAATGCAGGCAGACGTGCTACAAATATCTTTGCACTAGTTTGACAATACAGAAGTACAACAGCCACGTTTAGGATGCCATTAAGTTCACTCAGTGTTTGCTAGTATAATGGCTTAGTAACAATGAGTTTGAGTGTGCAATGCAGGCAGACGTGCTGCAAATATCTTTGCACTAGTGTGACAATACAGAAGTCCAACAGCCACGTTTAGGATGCCACTAAGTTCACTCAGTGTTTGCTAGTATAATGGCTTAGTAACAATGAGTTTGAGTGTGCAATGCAGGCAGACGTGCTGCAAATATCTTTGCAATAGTGTGACAATACAGAAGTCCAACAGCCACGTTTAGGATGCCACTAAGTGCACTCAGTGTTTGCTAGTATAATGGCTTAGTAAGAATGAGATTGAGTGTGCAATGCAGGCAGACGTGCTGCAAATATCTTTGCACTAGTGTGACAATACAGAAGTCCAACAGCCACGTTTAGGATGGCACTAAGTTCACTCAGTATTTGCTAGTATAATGGCTTAGTAACAATGAGTTTGAGTGTGCTATGCAGGCAGACGTGCTGCAAATATCTTTGCACTAGTGGGACAATACAGGACCATGGAGTGAATTACCTCTACGATGGACTTCTCGCAAGAGACGGGATACACCTCACAAAACCTGGGAAACACACGTTCGCCAAAAGGCTTGCCACACTCATCAGGAGGGCTTTAAACTAGAAGAAGAGGGGATGGGAGAAAAAACAGCAGACAAGAACATGCAACAGAAGGACAAACTAATCAAGGATACTAGATGCCGTAAAGAGGACCCAAGACAGGGTAATCAGAAGGAAGCTAAGAAAAGGGGAGCAAAACTTCTTTCCTGCATGCTGACCAATGCAAGAAGCCTGACCAATAAGATGGAGGAATTGGAGCTGGTAATGTATGAGGAGAAATACGACATAGTAGGAATAACTGAGACATGGTTAGATGATAGTTATGACTGGGCGGCTAACCTGCAAGGATATGAATTGTTTAGGAGGGATCGTAAAAGAAGGAAAGGGGGTGGAGTCTGTCTATATATAAAGTCCAGTTTAAAGCCCAGACTAAGAGAAGATATTCAAGAGGGAAATGAAGAGGTGGAGTCTCTATGGGTGGAGATACAAGGAGGGAAAACTAATAAAATCCTCATAGGGGTTTGTTATAAGCCACCAAATGTAACAGAAACCACTGAAAATGTATTATTGAAACAAATAGATAAAGCAGCAAATCACAATGAGGTGATTATTATGGGGGACTTCAATTACCCCGATATAGACTGGGAAACTGAAACCTGCGTATCTCAGAAAGGAAACCGGTTTCTGTCAGTAACTAAGGATAATTATCTGTCCCAACTTGTGCCGGGCCCAACTAGAGGGGCAGCCCTTCTGGACTTAATTTTAAGCAACAGGCCAGATAGAATAACAGACGTACGAGTGGATGGGCACCTAGGGAATAGTGACCACAATATAATACAATTCCACTTGTCCTTTAGTAAGGTGCCTTGGAGGGGGGTTACAAAAACGCTGAATTTCAGCAAAGCAAAGTTTGATCAGCTTAGAGAAGACCTTCGCCAAATTGATTGGGACAATATCCTCAAAAATGGGAGCACAGAAAATAAGTGGGACATTTTTAAATCGGTATTAAACACCCACTGCGAGCTAGCCATACCATACAGAAATAAAAGGGCTAGGAACAGGAGAAAACCAATGTGGCTAAATAAGGATGTAAAAGGGGCAATGAATAATAAGAAAAAGGCATTTAAAAAGCTAAAACAAGAAGGCAGTGAGGAAGCATTAAAAATATATAGAGAAAAAAATAAAATGTGTAAAAAACAAATATATTTAGCAAAAGTAGAAACTGAGAGACTCATTGCTAAGGAAAGCAAAGCAAATCCCAAACTATTCTTTAATTATATAAACAGAAAAAAGATTAAAATTGATGGTGTTGGCCCTTTAAAGAATAATGAGGGTAAAATCATAGAAAGCGATGTGGGAAAAGCAAATGTTTTAAATACTTTTTTCTCAACTGTGTTCACACAGGAAAAGCATATGCTAGGGGAAATGCAGAGTGATCATGTAAATGCCCCATTAAGTATGACCTGCCTAACCCAGGAAGAAGTGCAGAACCGACTTAGTAACATTAAAATTGACAAATCACCAAGCCCTGATGGCATTCACCCTCGGGTATTAAGGGAGTTAAGTAATGTGATAGACAGGCCTCTATTCCTTTTATTTAAAGACTCTATAGAAACTGGGTCTGTTCCACTGGATTGGCGGCTAGCAAATGTGGTACCAATATTCAAAAAAGGGTGCAAAAGGGAACCTGGAAACTATAGGCTGGTAAGCTTAACATCTGTTGTGGGTAAAATGTTTGAAGGGTTTTTAAGGGATACTATTATGGAATGTCTCAATGTTAATAACTGTTTAACTCCATATCAACATGGATTTATGAAGGATCGCTCCTGTCAAACTAACCTGATCAGCTTCTATGAGGATGTAAGCTCTCACATGGACCGAGGAGAATCATTGGATGTCATTTATCTCGACTTCGGTAAAGCATTTGACACTGTCCCACATAAAAGACTGCTAATTAAAATGAGAAAGCTTGGGCTCGGGGAAAATGTGTGTAGATGGGTAGGTAGCTGGCTTAGTGGTAGAAAACAAAGAGTGGTTATTAATGGTGCATACTCAGATTGGGCCAGGGTTACTAGTGGGGTGCCACAAGGGTCTGTATTGGGCCCCCTACTATTTAATATATTTATTAATGATCTGGTGGATGGTTTACAGAGTAAAATATCAGTATTTGCAGATGATACAAAACTATGTAAGGTAGTTAACACAAAGGAGGACAGTTTGCAACTACAGATGGATTTGAGTAAATTGGAGAATTGGGCTGAAAAATGGCAAATGAGGTTTAACACAGATAAGTGTAAGGTTATGCACATGGGAAGGAGAAACAGATGCTACGATTACTTACTAAATGGGAAACTGCTGGGGAAATCAGACATGGAAAAAGACTTAGGCATCTTAGTGAATAAGAATCTAAATTGGAGTGCCCAGTGTCAGGCAGCAGCCACCAAAGCAAATAGGGTGATGGGATGCATTAGAAGAGGTCTGGGGGCACGAGATGAAAACATCATTCTCCCTCTGTACAAATCACTAGTCAGACCACACTTGGAGTATTGTGTGCAATTTTGGGCGCCGGTGCTGAAGAAAGACATTACTGAACTTGAAAGGGTTCAGAGGCGGGCTACTAAAATAATAAATGGAATGGGTGCATTACAATACACGGAAAGGTTATCAAAATTAGGTCTATTTACTCTAGAAAAGAGAAGACTTAGGGGAGACCTAATAAATATGTACAAATATATCAGAGGGCCATATAGAGATCTCTCCCATGATCTGTTTGTACCAAGGACTATGACAAGAACACGGGGGCATTCTTTTCGATTGGAGGAAAGAAAATTCCTACATCAGCATAGAAGAGGGTTCTTCACGGTAAGAGCAGTGAGGCTCTGGAACTCTCTTCCTGAGGAAGTGGTGATGGCCAACTCACTGAATGAATTTAAGAGAGGAATGGATGCATTTCTTGTTAGCAAAAGTATAGAAGGTTATAAATAGCATAATCTTACAGGTAGATAGAAGAGCGACCTAGATTATTAGAGGAATGGGGGGGGCTGCAATACCAAGACAGGTTATTAAACTTGGGGTTAGTTAGTTAGGAAAAACAAAGGCTTAGGGGGATCTAATCACAATGTATAAATATATGAGGGGACAGTACAGAGACCTTTCCAAAGATCTCTTTACACCTAGGCCTGCGACTGGAACACGGGGGCATCCGCTACGTCTTGAGGAAAGAATGTTTAATCATAATCACAGATGAGGATTCTTTACTGTACGAGCAGTGAGACTATGGAGCTCTCTGCCGTATGATGTTGTAATGAGGGATTCACTAGTAAAATTTAAGCAGAGCCTGAACGCATTTCTTGAAAAATATAATATTACCAGTTATGTATATTAGATTTTATGACAGGGTGTTGATCCAGGGAACTAGTCTGATTGCCGTATGTGGAGTCAGGAAGGAATTTTTTTCCCCATTGGAGCTTATTTGACACATTGGGGTTTTTTTGCCTTCCTCTGGATCAACATGTTAGGCTACGGGTTGAACTAGATAGACTTAGAGTCTCCCTTCAACCTTAAAAACTATAAGCACTATAAGTACAACAGCCACGTTTAGGATGCCACTAAGTTCACTCAGTGTTTGCTAGTATAATGGCTTAGTAAGAATGAGTTTGAGTGTGCAATGCAGGCAGACGTGCTGCAAATATCTTTGCACTAGTGTGACAATACAGAAGTACAACAGCCACGTTTAGGATGCCATTAAGTTCACTCAGTGTTTGCTAGTATAATGGCTTAGTAACAATGAGTTTGAGTGTGCAATGCAGGCAGACGTGCTGCAAATATCTTTGCACTAGTGTGACAATACAGAAGTCCAACAGCCACGTTTAGGATGCCACTAAGTTCACTCAGTGTTTGCTAGTATAATGGCTTAGTAACAATGAGTTTGAGTGTGCAATGCAGGCAGACGTGCTGCAAATATCTTTGCACTAGTGTGACAATAAGAAAGTCCAACAGCCACGTTTAGGATGCCACTAAGTGCACTCAGTGTTTGCTAGTATAATGGCTTAGTAAGAAAGAGATTGAGTGTGCAATGCAGGCAGACGTGCTGCAAATATCATTGCACTAGTGTGAAAATATAGAAGTCCAACAGCCATGTTTAGGATGCCACTAAGTTCACTCAGTGTTTGCTAGTATAATGGCTTAGTAACAATGAGTTTGAGTGTGCAATGCAGGCAGACGTGCTGCAAATATCTTTGCACTAGTGGGACAATACAGAAGTCCAACAGCCACGTTTAGGATGCCACTAAGTTCACTCAGTGTTTGCTAGTATAATGGCTTATTAAGAATGAGTTTGAGTGTGCAATGCAGGCAGACGTGCTGCAAAAATCTTTGCACTAGTGGGACAATACAGAAGTCCAACAGCCACGTTTAGGATGCCACTAAGTTCACTCAGTGTTTGCTAGTATAATGGCTTAGTAACAATGAGTTTGAGTGTGCAATGCAGGCAGACGTGCTGCAAATATCTTTGCACTAGTGTGAAAATACAGAAGTCCAACAGCCACGTTTTGGATGCCACTAAGTTCACTCAGTGTTTCCTAGTATAATGGCTTAGTAACATTGAGTTTGAGTGTGCAATGCAGGCAGACGTGCTGCAAATATCTTTGCACTAGTGTGACAATACAGAAGTCCAACAGCCACGTTTAGGATGCCACTAAGTTCACTCAGTGTTTGCTAGTATAATGGCTTAGTAAGAATGAGTTTGAGTGTGCAATGCAGGCAGACGTGCTACAAATATCTTTGCACTAGTTTGACAATACAGAAGTACAACAGCCACGTTTAGGATGCCATTAAGTTCACTCAGTGTTTGCTAGTATAATGGCTTAGTAACAATGAGTTTGAGTGTGCAATGCAGGCAGACGTGCTGCAAATATCTTTGCACTAGTGTGACAATACAGAAGTCCAACAGCCACGTTTAGGATGCCACTAAGTTCACTCAGTGTTTGCTAGTATAATGGCTTAGTAACAATGAGTTTGAGTGTGCAATGCAGGCAGACGTGCTGCAAATATCTTTGCAATAGTGTGACAATACAGAAGTCCAACAGCCACGTTTAGGATGCCACTAAGTGCACTCAGTGTTTGCTAGTATAATGGCTTAGTAAGAATGAGATTGAGTGTGCAATGCAGGCAGACGTGCTGCAAATATCATTGCACTAGTGTGAAAATATAGAAGTCCAACAGCCATGTTTAGGATGCCGCTAAGTTCACTCAGTGTTTGCTAGTATAATGGCTTAGTAACAATGAGTTTGAGTGTGCAATGCAGGCAGACGTGCTGCAAATATCTTTGCACTAGTGGGACAATACAGAACTCCAACAGCCACGTTTAGGATGCCACTAAGTTCACTCAGTGTTTGCTAGTATAATGGCTTAGTAAGAATGAGTTTGAATGTGCAATGCAGGCAGACGTGCTGCAAATATCTTTGCACTAGTGGGACAATACAGAAGTCCAACAGCCACGTTTAGGATGCCATTAAGTTCTCTCAGTGTTTGCTAGTATAATGGCTTAGTAACAATGAGTTTGAGTGTGCAATGCAGGCAGACGTGCTGCAAATATCTTTGCACTAGTGTGACAATACATATGTCCAACAGCCACGTTTAGGATGCCACTAAGTTCACTCAGTGTTTGCTAGTATAATGGCTTAGTAAGAATGAGTTTGAGTGTGCAATGCAGGCAGACGTGCTGCAAATATCTTTGCACTAGTGTGACAATACAGAAGACCAACAGCCACGTTTAGGATGCCACTAAGTTCACTCAGTGTTTGCTAGTATAATGGCTTAGTAACAGTGAGTTTGAGTGTGCAATGCAGGCAGACGTGCTGCAAATATCTTTGCACTAGTGGGACAATACAGAAGTCCAACAGCCACGTTTAGGATGCCACTAAGTTCACTCAGTGTTTGCTAGTATAATGGCTTAGTAAGAATGAGTTTGAGTGTGCAATGCAGGCAGACGTGCTGCAAATATCTTTGCACTAGTGTGACAATACAGAAGTCCAACAGCCACGTATAGGATGCCACTAAGTTCACTCAGTGTTTGCTAGTATAATGGCTTAGTAACAATGAGTTTGAGTGTGCAATGCAGGCAGACGTGCTGCAAATATCTTTGCACTAGTGTGACAATAAGAAAGTCCAACAGCCACGTTTAGGATGCCACTAAGTTCACTCAGTGTTTGCTAGTATAATGGCTTAGTAACAATGAGTTTGAGTGTGCAATGCAGGCAGACGTGCTGCAAATATCTTTGCACTAGTGTGACAATACATATGTCCAACAGCCACGTTTAGGATGCCACTAAGTTCACTCAGTGTTTGCTAGTATAATGGCTTAGTAACAGTGAGTTTGAGTGTGCAATGCAGGCAGACGTGCTGCAAATATCTTTGCACTAGTGGGACAATACAGAAGTCCAACAGCCACGTTTAGGATGCCACTAAGTTCACTCAGTGTTTGCTAGTATAATGGCTTAGTAACAATGAGTTTGAGTGTGCAATGCAGGCAGACGTGCTGCAAATATCTTTGCACTAGTGTGACAATACAGAAGTCCAGCAGCCACGTTTAGGATGCCACTAAGTTCACTCAGAGTTTGCTAGTATAATGGCTTAGTAACAATGAGTTTGAGAGTGCAATGCAGGCAGACGTGCTGCAAATATCTTTGCACTAGTGTGACAATACAGAAGTCCAACAGCCACGTTTAGGATGCCACTAAGTTCACTCAGTGTTTGCTAGTATAATGGCTTAGTAACAATGAGTTTAAGTGTGCAATGCAGGCAGACGTGCTGCAAATATCTTTGCACTAGTGTGACAATACAGAAGTCCAACAGCCACGTTTAGGATTGCACTAAATTCACTCAGTGTTTGCTAGTATAATGGCTTAGTAAGAATGAGTTTGAGTGTGCAATGCAGGCAGACGTGCTGCAAATATCTTTGCCCTAGTGTGACAACACAGAAGTCCAACTTAGTGCCACTAAGTTCACTCAGTGTTTGCTAGTATAATGGCTTAGTAACAATGAGTTTGAGTGTGCAAAGGGCAGGAGGGTACAGTGGCAGGGTTGTGGGTCTCTGGGTAGAGGAAATGAAGCCTGCCTTTCTATCCCTCCTAATGGGGAAATGCAGTGAGGAAATCCCTGACCTTAGCTACACAGACGCTGTCATCTTGTGTAGCTGTTAAACTTTGTTTTCACGGACCTGTCACCTATGGCTCTGACCCTGCTGGTATTAGCCCTTAAAAGGACTGATAGAAACTTCTATCCCTATTCTGTACAGCGCTGTGTATAAAGCGTACACAGCAGTATCGGAGATAGGAACTGCGCCAGCGGTGACTGACACCAAGGACGCAGAAGGCAGATAATGGCGTGCTGGAGGAAAATGTCCGTTTTTATAATGCAGGGACATGTAACATGGACATCCTATCACACATGCCGTTGCTTCTCTGGCTAAAAGTCCACTTTGCTGTGTGTGTGTCTTGGATTGGCTGACATGCTGGCATGCCCCACTACACGCGCGCTGTTAGGGAAAGAAGACAAGGAAAAAAAAAAAAAAAAATGGCGATCGCCCTTATCCATACAGCAGTGATCTGAATGCGCTGTTCCCGCACACTATACACTGAAATTTTATAATAGTGGGAGTCACAGAGTGACTTACACTATTACAGCGGAAAGCCAGCTAGTAATTAGCTGGTCTTTTTGCTGCTAGAACCGTTCTCGAACGTATCTAGAACTATCGAGCTTTAACAAAAAGCTCGAGTTCTAGTTCAATCTAGAACAGCCCCCAAAATCACTCGAGCCGCGAACTGGAGAACCTCGAACCGCGAACCGCGCTCAACTCTAATTATGAGGTCATGCCCTCTATCTGTACACTCCTCCCAGTTTCTTTAGGTGTTTTTAATTCTGTTAGCAGGTCTTTTTCCAGCCTATATATTAGAGGTCAGTTTTGACACAGAGAGGTATTAGTCAGCTTAGGACTCAGTTGAGAGGTGCACTGTGATGTGGTAACTGGGCTCAAATAAAATTGGCCATTTTCAACTGCTAGGTATCTCATTTTTTGAAATATTATTTTCATGTTTTTTCAAAGCAGTAATGTAAGTTAACATTCCTGTGTCCACTGTTTGCATCCTTCAGCTTTTTTCTCTCTTGCTTGAGTGTAAAGGGGGTGTTACACGCAGCGATATCGCTAGCGATATCGCTGGTGAAAGCACCCGCCCCTGTCATTTGTGCGTCACAGGCAAATCGCTGCCTGTGGTGCACAATATTGTTAGGAGCCGTCACACGGACTTACCTGCCTAGCGACATTGCTGTGGCCGGCGAACCACCTCCTTTCTAAGGGGGCGGTTTGTGCGCTCGTCACATCGACATCACTAAGTGGCCGCCCAATAGAAGCGGAAGGGCGGAGCTGAGCGGGAAGTAACATCCTGCCCACCTCCTTCCTTCCGCATTGGCGGCGGCCGCAGGTAACCTGTAGCTTGTAGTTCCCGAGGTGTCACACGTAGCGATGTGTGCTGCCTCGGGAACGACGAATAACCTGCGTCCTCTACAATCAATGAGTTTTTGAAAAGGAACGACGTGTTAACGATGGACGATAAGGTGAGTATTTTCCATCGTTAATGGTCGTTCCTTGCTGTCACATGCAACGTCGTCGCTAACGATACTGGATGTGCGTCACGGAATCCGTGACCCCGGCGATATCGTTAGATACATCGTTGCGTGTAACGGGGGCATTACTGTTATTGTGATAGTACATATGTTCAATATGCACCAGTTCCGACCTTACGGTCATGAAGTGTGGCAGTTTATCTATTTTTGTATTATGGGGTCATACCCTTTATCTGTGCATTCCTCCCAGTTTCTTTAGGTGTTTTTAATTCTCTGATTGCAAGCCCTTTTCAAACCCATATATAAGGGATCAGGTTGGATGTTTTTATTTTTTGAAACATACATCCTGTGATAACGCTGACTTTACCCCCCAGTGCAATTCATTAAAGCACTGCAAGCAGCTCGCACTGGGCCTGCAATCCCTGCATGTTTACTGGCTGATAGAAAGCCAGAAGAATGTGGGGCAAGGACTTGAGCATGGCAGCCAAGTACAAGAATGATTAATCAAGTTCATCGAGCCCACCAATGCTCGATCAAGAGTGCCAAGCATAATGGCTCATCACTAGTCATAAAATAATTGCCACGATTAAAAAAAAAGAAAAATTAGCTGGTAGTCATTTTGTTGCCTCTTATCTTTTGGCAGCGCATCTTGCACAATGCGGTGTTCTTTCAACATCTAGTGCCCTCTGTAACCTTTTTGTTGTCTCTCCCTGGATGTCGTCTTGTAAGGTTTTTTTTTTGAGATGTTCCAGCAACCAAAAAAAAATTCATTCTTTACGATGTTCACTTATTGGGTTAATAATTTTATATTGTGCTATCCCAAACTTACCAAATATGTGTCTTTTTTTTCATTGTAGGAGCTGAAAAGACAAAAAGGTGCAGGATCTTACCCGGATTGGGGTAATATTCAGTTGGGTCGAGTGTTGCTCACCTGAGGTAGTTGTGAAAGTCACAACTAGAGTTGAGCGCGGTTCGTGGTTCGTGGTTCTCCAGTTCGCGGCTCGAGTGATTTTGGGGCATGTTCTAGATCGAACTAGAACTCGAGCTTTTTGCAAAAGCTCGGTAGTTCTAGAAACGTTCGAGAACGGTTCTAGCAGCCAAAAAACAGCTAAATCATAGCTTGGTTTCTGCTGTAATAGTGTAAGTCACTCTGTGAATCAAACTATTATCACATTTCAGTGTATAGTGTGCGTGAACAGCGCCTTCAGATCACTGCTGTTTCTATAATGGCGATCGCCATTTTTTTTTTTTTTTTTTCTTGTCTTCCTTCCCTAAGTGCGCGCGTCTTGTGGGGCGGGCCAGCATGTCAGCCAATCCCAGACACACACACAGCTAAGTGGACTTTGAGCCAGAGAAGCAACGGCATGTGTGATAGGATCTGCATGTCACATGTCCCTGCATTATAAAACCGGACATTTTCTTCACGGACGCCATTATCTGCCTTCTGCGTCTTTGGTGTCAGACATCACTGTCGCAGCTCCGTCTTCCTGAGTCCTATAGCCGATACAGCTGTATGCGCTGCATACACAGCGTTAGACAGCTTAGGGAGAGCACTTTATAGCAGTCCTTTTAAGGGCTCCAACCGGCAGGGTCAGAGAGCCATAGGTGACAGGTCCTGCAAACAGCAACAGCGTCTGTGTAGCCCAGGTCAGGGATTTCCTACCTGCATTTCACCATTAGGAGGGAATAGAAAGGCAGGCTTCCATTCCTCTACCCAGAGCACCACAATCCTGCCACTGTACCCTCTTGTCCTCTGCACACTCCAACTGATAACTAAGCCATTATACTAGCAAACACTCAGTGTACCTAGTGGCATCCTATACGTGGCTATTGGACTTTGCTATAGTCCCACTAGTGCAAAGACATTTGCAGAGCGCGTCTGCCTGCGTTGCACACTACAACTCATTCTAACCAAGCCATTATACTAGCAAACACTCAGTGTACCTAGTGGCATCCTATACGTGGCTATTGGACTTTGCTATAGTCCCACTAGTGCAAAGACATTTGCAGAGCGCGTCTGCCTGCATTGCACACTACAACTCATTCTAAACAAGCCATTATACTAGCAAACACTCAGTGTACCTAGTGGCATCCTATACGTGGCTATTGGACTTTGCTATAGTCCCACTAGTGCAAAGACATTAGCAGAGCACATCTGCCTGCATTGCACACTACAACTCATTCTAACCAAGCCATTATACTAGCAAACACTCAGTGTACCTAGTGGCATCCTATACGTGGCTATTGGACTTTGCTATAGTCCCACTAGTGCAAAGACATTTGCAGAGCGCGTCTGCCTGCATTGCACACTACAACTCATTCTAAACAAGCCATTATACTAGCAAACACTCAGTGTACCTAGTGGCATCCTATACGTGGCTATTGGACTTTGCTATAGTCCCACTAGTGCAAAGACATTTGCAGAGCGCGTCTGCCTGCGTTGCACACTACAACTCATTCTAACCAAGCCATTATACTAGCAAACACTCAGTGTACCTAGTGGCATCCTATACGTGGCTATTGGACTTTGCTATAGTCCCACTAGTGCAAAGACATTTGCAGAGCGCGTCTGCCTGCGTTGCACACTACAACTCATTCTAACCAAGCCATTATACTAGCAAACACTCAGTGTACCTAGTGGCATCCTATACGTGGCTATTGGACTTTGCTATAGTCCCACTAGTGCAAAGACATTTGCAGAGCGCGTCTGCCTGCATTGCACACTACAACTCATTCTAAACAAGCCATTATACTAGCAAACACTCAGTGTACCTAGTGGCATCCTATACGTGGCTATTGGACTTTGCTATAGTCCCACTAGTGCAAAGACATTTGCAGAGCGCGTCTGCCTGCGTTGCACACTACAACTCATTCTAACCAAGCCATTATACTAGCAAACACTCAGTGTACCTAGTGGCATCCTATACGTGGCTATTGGACTTTGCTATAGTCCCACTAGTGCAAAGACATTTGCAGAGCGCGTCTGCCTGCATTGCACACTACAACTCATTCTAAACAAGCCATTATACTAGCAAACACTCAGTGTACCTAGTGGCATCCTATACGTGGCTATTGGACTTTGCTATAGTCCCACTAGTGCAAAGACATTAGCAGAGCACATCTGCCTGCATTGCACACTACAACTCATTCTAACCAAGCCATTATACTAGCAAACACTCAGTGTACCTAGTGGCATCCTATACGTGGCTATTGGACTTTGCTATAGTCCCACTAGTGCAAAGACATTTGCAGAGCGCGTCTGCCTGCGTTGCACACTACAACTCATTCTAACCAAGCCATTATACTAGCAAACACTCAGTGTACCTAGTGGCATCCTATACGTGGCTATTGGACTTTGCTATAGTCCCACTAGTGCAAAGACATTTGCAGAGCGCGTCTGCCTGCGTTGCACACTACAACTCATTCTAACCAAGCCATTATACTAGCAAACACTCAGTGTACCTAGTGGCATCCTATACGTGGCTATTGGACTTTGCTATAGTCCCACTAGTGCAAAGACATTAGCAGAGCACATCTGCCTGCATTGCACACTACAACTCATTCTAACCAAGCCATTATACTAGCAAACACTCAGTGTACCTAGTGGCATCCTATACGTGGCTATTGGACTTTGCTATAGTCCCACTAGTGCAAAGACATTTGCAGAGCGCGTCTGCCTGCATTGCACACTACAACTCATTCTAAACAAGCCATTATACTAGCAAACACTCAGTGTACCTAGTGGCATCCTATACGTGGCTATTGGACTTTGCTATAGTCCCACTAGTGCAAAGACATTAGCAGAGCACATCTGCCTGCATTGCACACTACAACTCATTCTAACCAAGCCATTATACTAGCAAACACTCAGTGTACCTAGTGGCATCCTATACGTGGCTATTGGACTTTGCTATAGTCCCACTAGTGCAAAGACATTTGCAGAGCGCGTCTGCCTGCATTGCACACTACAACTCATTCTAAACAAGCCATTATACTAGCAAACACTCAGTGTACCTAGTGGCATCCTATACGTGGCTATTGGACTTTGCTATAGTCCCACTAGTGCAAAGACATTTGCAGAGCGCGTCTGCCTGCGTTGCACACTACAACTCATTCTAACCAAGCCATTATACTAGCAAACACTCAGTGTACCTAGTGGCATCCTATACGTGGCTATTGGACTTTGCTATAGTCCCACTAGTGCAAAGACATTTGCAGAGCGCGTCTGCCTGCGTTGCACACTACAACTCATTCTAACCAAGCCATTATACTAGCAAACACTCAGTGTACCTAGTGGCATCCTATACGTGGCTATTGGACTTTGCTATAGTCCCACTAGTGCAAAGACATTAGCAGAGCACATCTGCCTGCATTGCACACTACAACTCATTCTAACCAAGCCATTATACTAGCAAACACTCAGTGTACCTAGTGGCATCCTATACGTGGCTATTGGACTTTGCTATAGTCCCACTAGTGCAAAGACATTTGCAGAGCGCGTCTGCCTGCATTGCACACTACAACTCATTCTAAACAAGCCATTATACTAGCAAACACTCAGTGTACCTAGTGGCATCCTATACGTGGCTATTGGACTTTGCTATAGTCCCACTAGTGCAAAGACATTTGCAGAGCGCGTCTGCCTGCGTTGCACACTACAACTCATTCTAACCAAGCCATTATACTAGCAAACACTCAGTGTACCTAGTGGCATCCTATACGTGGCTATTGGACTTTGCTATAGTCCCACTAGTGCAAAGACATTAGCAGAGCACATCTGCCTGCATTGCACACTACAACTCATTCTAACCAAGCCATTATACTAGCAAACACTCAGTGTACCTAGTGGCATCCTATACGTGGCTATTGGACTTTGCTATAGTCCCACTAGTGCAAAGACATTTGCAGAGCGCGTCTGCCTGCATTGCACACTACAACTCATTCTAAACAAGCCATTATACTAGCAAACACTCAGTGTACCTAGTGGCATCCTATACGTGGCTATTGGACTTTGCTATAGTCCCACTAGTGCAAAGACATTAGCAGAGCACATCTGCCTGCATTGCACACTACAACTCATTCTAACCAAGCCATTATACTAGCAAACACTCAGTGTACCTAGTGGCATCCTATACGTGGCTATTGGACTTTGCTATAGTCCCACTAGTGCAAAGACATTTGCAGAGCGCGTCTGCCTGCGTTGCACACTACAACTCATTCTAACCAAGCCATTATACTAGCAAACACTCAGTGTACCTAGTGGCATCCTATACGTGGCTATTGGACTTTGCTATAGTCCCACTAGTGCAAAGACATTTGCAGAGCGCGTCTGCCTGCGTTGCACACTACAACTCATTCTAACCAAGCCATTATACTAGCAAACACTCAGTGTACCTAGTGGCATCCTATACGTGGCTATTGGACTTTGCTATAGTCCCACTAGTGCAAAGACATTAGCAGAGCACATCTGCCTGCATTGCACACTACAACTCATTCTAACCAAGCCATTATACTAGCAAACACTCAGTGTACCTAGTGGCATCCTATACGTGGCTATTGGACTTTGCTATAGTCCCACTAGTGCAAAGACATTTGCAGAGCGCGTCTGCCTGCATTGCACACTACAACTCATTCTAAACAAGCCATTATACTAGCAAACACTCAGTGTACCTAGTGGCATCCTATACGTGGCTATTGGACTTTGCTATAGTCCCACTAGTGCAAAGACATTAGCAGAGCACATCTGCCTGCATTGCACACTACAACTCATTCTAACCAAGCCATTATACTAGCAAACACTCAGTGTACCTAGTGGCATCCTATACGTGGCTATTGGACTTTGCTATAGTCCCACTAGTGCAAAGACATTTGCAGAGCGCGTCTGCCTGCATTGCACACTACAACTCATTCTAAACAAGCCATTATACTAGCAAACACTCAGTGTACCTAGTGGCATCCTATACGTGGCTATTGGACTTTGCTATAGTCCCACTAGTGCAAAGACATTTGCAGAGCGCGTCTGCCTGCGTTGCACACTACAACTCATTCTAACCAAGCCATTATACTAGCAAACACTCAGTGTACCTAGTGGCATCCTATACGTGGCTATTGGACTTTGCTATAGTCCCACTAGTGCAAAGACATTTGCAGAGCGCGTCTGCCTGCGTTGCACACTACAACTCATTCTAACCAAGCCATTATACTAGCAAACACTCAGTGTACCTAGTGGCATCCTATACGTGGCTATTGGACTTTGCTATAGTCCCACTAGTGCAAAGACATTAGCAGAGCACATCTGCCTGCATTGCACACTACAACTCATTCTAACCAAGCCATTATACTAGCAAACACTCAGTGTACCTAGTGGCATCCTATACGTGGCTATTGGACTTTGCTATAGTCCCACTAGTGCAAAGACATTTGCAGAGCGCGTCTGCCTGCATTGCACACTACAACTCATTCTAAACAAGCCATTATACTAGCAAACACTCAGTGTACCTAGTGGCATCCTATACGTGGCTATTGGACTTTGCTATAGTCCCACTAGTGCAAAGACATTAGCAGAGCACATCTGCCTGCATTGCACACTACAACTCATTCTAACCAAGCCATTATACTAGCAAACACTCAGTGTACCTAGTGGCATCCTATACGTGGCTATTGGACTTTGCTATAGTCCCACTAGTGCAAAGACATTTGCAGAGCGCGTCTGCCTGCATTGCACACTACAACTCATTCTAAACAAGCCATTATACTAGCAAACACTCAGTGTACCTAGTGGCATCCTATACGTGGCTATTGGACTTTGCTATAGTCCCACTAGTGCAAAGACATTTGCAGAGCGCGTCTGCCTGCGTTGCACACTACAACTCATTCTAACCAAGCCATTATACTAGCAAACACTCAGTGTACCTAGTGGCATCCTATACGTGGCTATTGGACTTTGCTATAGTCCCACTAGTGCAAAGACATTTGCAGCACGTCTGCCTGCGTTGCACACTCCAACTAATTATAACTAAGTTGCATTGTCAGGGATATTTATTCTTTATTATTCTGCTGTTAATAAAGCTAGACCACCACTGCAATCTTCACCACCTCTCAATTTTTACTACCACATTTTCAGTCCACAATCTTGTCGCAATCAACATGAGTGGCAAAATGACAGATGCTGGTGGAAAGGGGAAGAGGCGTGGTGTAAAAGGCAAAAAAGGTTTTGTCCGTGGGGAAGGTGGCAAAGCTCCATTATCATCTGCTGAAGATAGACCATCTACCAGCAAAAGTAAGATGTCTACTACTTACCGTGGACAATCCGATGTGCTCCCTTTGTTACGGACACGAACAACAGGAACAAAGGTAGATGATGGGCAAAAAAGGAAAATGCTTGAATGGATCTCAAGTGGTCCAACAAGTGCCCTCTCTGCCACTTCAAGTACCGCATCCAAAAAACACCAGTCCTCTGAGTTGTCATCCCAATCAAACTTGCTTTCTCCCAGCTCTGAAGTCTCCATCAGCCCTGCACAGTATGGTGGAACTGAGATGGCTGAGTCTGCAGAGCTGTTCAGTCACACTATAGCCTGGGAATCAGAGGTCTGCTCCCAAGCTACAGTGAGTACAGAACAGGAAATGGTCTGCAGTGATGCCCAGAACCTTTGTGACTCAGATTCAGGCCGTGAGGACCAAGTTTCTGAGCATAATGTTGACCCTTTGTCACAAACTGTAACACCTGTGGTTATAGACAATGAGGAACATACTGATGAAGATGAGACGCAGATACCCGATTGGGATGACAACTTAAATATTCGTTCAGGGCAAGAAGAGGCTCGGTCTGAGGGGGAGGGGAGTGCAAACACAACAATTGATGATGACGTTCTAGATCCCACCTACTGTCAACCCCCAGTCAGGCACTCGAGGAGGTCAACAGAGGCGGTGGAGGAGGATGCAACCGACGACGAAGTTACCTTGCGCCTTCCTGGACAGAGTCGGAGAACTGGTAGCACGTCTACAACTGCATCCTCAGCCACCACTCTGCCTATGAGCATTATTCGTGGTGGATCAACAGGTCGCATGGCCTCTAAGCCTTGCCTAGCCTGGTCCTTTTTTCACATCGAAAAAGATCGCCCAACTCATGTGATATGTAACATTTGTCATGATTCTGTTAGTAGAGGTCAAAACCTCAGCAGTTTGACAACTTCTTCCATGAATCGTCACATGACTAAATATCATAAGTCCCGGTGGGAAGCTCACCGTGCTGCAATGCGGCCTAGTGGAGCGAACCATCCACCGCCCGCCCCTTCCACTGCATCCGCGCGCTCTTCATCTTCTAGGACTGTGGGGACAGCTGCCACACCTGTTTTTCCACGCAAAACTTCCACCACTGTAACCGCAACAGGCAGTTTGCTTGTAAGGTCGTCAGTTGGTTTGGAAGGGGAAACAAGTGAGTGTGTACAGCTCTCTCAGACATCGATAGCACCAACGTTGGATGAAGGCAACATCATGTCTCCGCCTGCACTTTCCTCACAAACCTGCATTTTTCCAGGGACACCCTACTCAACACCGTCTACACACAGCAGCCAGATCTCTGTCCCTCAGATGTGGTCAAATAAAAGGCCACTTCCTCCGACCCATGACAAAGCTAAGAGGTTGACTCTATCCCTCTGTAAGCTGTTGGCTACCGAAATGCTGCCTTTCCGCCTAGTGGACACACAGGATTTTAGAGACCTTATGTCTGTCGCTGTGCCCCAGTACCAGATGCCTAGTCGCCACTACTTCTCTAAGAAAGGTGTGCCCGCGCTACACCAGCATGTCGCACACAACATCACCGCTTCCTTGAGAAACTCTGTGTGTGAACGGGTGCATTTCACCACCGATACTTGGACCAGTAAGCATGGACAGGGACGTTACATGTCGCTGACTGGGCACTGGGTAACTATGGTGATAGATGGTGAAGGGTCTGCTGCACAAGTCTTGCCGTCCCCACGACTTGTGTGTCAATCCTCTGTCTGTCCAAGTTCCGCCACTGCTTCTGCATCCTCCACCTCATCTGGGTCCTCCACCTCCGCCCCAAGCCTGCCTGGTCAGGCCACCAGCGTTCTCACTGCGCAGAAGGAATCACGCACCCCTCATTACTATGCTGGCAGCAGAGCGCAACGGCATCAGGCGGTCTTTAGCTTGACATGTCTTGGTAATAAGAGTCACACAGCTGAGGAGTTGTGGTCAGCTTTGCGGTCCGAGTTTAATAAATGGTTGTCTCCACTCAAACTGCAGCCTGGTAAGGCCGTGTGCGACAATGCTGCAAACCTGGGTGCGGCACTTCGCCTGGGCAAGGTGACACACGTACCTTGTATGGCTCACGTGTTGAACCTTGTCGTGCAGCAATTTTTAACACACTATCCCGGCCTAGATGGCCTTCTGAACAGGGCACGAAAACTGTCAGCTCACTTCCGCCGTTCAAGCGCCGCAGCAGAGCGACTTGCATCGCTCCAGAAGTCTTTCGGCCTGCCGGTTCATCGCCTGAAATGCGATGTGGCGACACGCTGGAATTCAACTCTCCACATGTTACAGCGACTGTGGCAGCACCGCAGAGCCCTGGTGCAATACGTCATGACGTATAGCCTGGGCCAACGAGATGCAGAGGTGGGGCAGATCACCCTGATGGAGTGGTCTCAGATCAAGGACCTATGCACCCTTCTGCACAGTTTCGACATGGCGACGAATATGTTTAGCTCTGACAATGCCATTATCAGCATGACGATTCCAGTCATTTACATGCTGGAGCACACGCTAAACACTATTCGGAGTCAGGGGGTGGGACAACATGAAGGGGAGGAACTACAGGAGGATTCATATGCGCAAGGGACAACAACATCACGAAGGTCCAGACGTTCATCATCACCAACGCAGCAGGCATGGGACCATGGGGGACAGGGATCGACAAGGGCGCATAGTAGCAGGCGAAATGTTGAGCAAGGTGCAGGAGAACATGAAGAAATGGAGGACGAACTGTCCATGGACATGGAAGACTCAGCGGATGAGGGAGACCTTGGTCAAATTTCAGTTGAAAGAGGTTGGGGTCAGATGTCAGAGGAAGAAAGAACGGGTAGCACCTCTATGCCACAAACACAGCATGGACTTGGTCCGCATGGCTGCGCAAGACACATGAGTGCCTTTTTGTTGCACTACCTCCAACATGACAGTCGTATTGTCAAAATTAGAAGTGATGATGACTACTGGATTGCCACACTATTAGATCCCCGGTACAAGTCCAAATTTTGTGACATAATTCCAGCCATAGAAAGGGACGCACGTATGCAGGGATATCAGCAGAAGCTGTTACTAGATCTTAGCTCGGCTTTTCCACCAAACAACCGTGCAGGTGCAGGGAGTGAATCTCCCAGTTGTAACTTGACAAACATGGGACGGTCTCGTCATCTTCAACAGTCTACCCGTACCAGTAGGACCTTTTCTGGTGCCGGTAACAGCAATTTTATGGAATCTTTTCATAATTTTTTTAGACCCTCTTTTGCAAGGCCACCAGAGACAACAAGTCTGACACATACTCAACGGCTGGAGAGGATGATACAGGAGTATCTCCAAATGAACATCGATGCCATGACTGTGCAACTGGAGCCTTGCTCCTTTTGGGCTTCAAACATAGAAAAATGGCCAGAGCTCTCCAGTTACGCCTTGGAGATTTTGTCGTGTCCAGCTGCCAGCGTTGTCTCTGAACGTGTATTCAGTGCTGCTGGGTGTGTGCTGACAGATAAGCGCACGCGTCTGTCCAGTGACAATGTGGACAGACTGACGTTCATCAAAATGAACAAGTCATGGATCCAGAAGGAATTTACTACCCCTGTGTCATCCTGGGGAGAGTAAATGCTTGTGGATTTGGAATGTGCTTGATGCAAATCAAAACATCCTGTTTGCAACTAGGGCCCAAGTGCTGCCACTGATGTGGTGGGTGTCTGTGTGGCCCAATTTTTGGAAAAAAGGGAGACTCCGCTTGGAGTAACCCTTGCTTGCTGTGTTTTTAAAAGAAGCCAAGATGAACAGAGCTGGGATCAGGAAAGACTTTGCTACCTACCCCGGTGTCATCCTGGGGACGGCTAAGAATAGCGTATTTTTGAATGTGCTTGATGCAAATCAAAACATCCTGTTTGCAACTAGGGCCCAAGTGCTGCCACTGATGTGGTGGGTGTCTGTGTGGCCCAATTTTTGGAAAAAAGGGAGACTCCGCTTGGAGTAACCCTTGCTTGCTGTGTTTTTAAAAGAAGCCAAGATGAACAGAGCTGGGATCAGGAAAGACTTTGCTACCTACCCCGGTGTCATCCTGGGGACGGCTAAGAATAGCGTATTTTTGAATGTGCTTGATGCAAATCAAAACATCCTGTTTGCAACTAGGGCCCAAGTGCTGCCACTGAATGGGTGGGTGTGTGTGGGGCCCAATTTTTGGAAAAAAGGGGAGACTCCGCTTGGAGTAACCCTTGCTTACATTGTTTTTAAAAGAAGCCAAGATGAACAAGTCATGGGTCAGCAAAGACTTTGCTACCTACCCCAGTGTCATCCTGGGGACGGCTAAGAATAGCGTATTTTTGAATGTGCTTGATGCAAATCAAAACATCCTGTTTGCAACTAGGGCCCAAGTGCTGCCACTGATGTGGTGGGTGTCTGTGTGGCCCAATTTTTGGAAAAAAGGGAGACTCCGCTTGGAGTAACCCTTGCTTGCTGTGTTTTTAAAAGAAGCCAAGATGAACAGAGCTGGGATCAGGAAAGACTTTGCTACCTACCCCGGTGTCATCCTGGGGACGGCTAAGAATAGCGTATTTTTGAATGTGCTTGATGCAAATCAAAACATCCTGTTTGCAACTAGGGCCGAAGTGCTGCCACTGATGGGGTGGGTGTCTGTGTGGCCCAATTTTTGGAAAAAAGGGAGACTCCGCTTGGAGTAACCCTTGCTTGCTGTGTTTTTAAAAGAAGCCAAGATGAACAGAGCTGGGATCAGGAAAGACTTTGCTACCTACCCCGGTGTCATCCTGGGGACGGCTAAGAATAGCGTATTTTTGAATGTGCTTGATGCAAATCAAAACATCCTGTTTGCAACTAGGGCCGAAGTGCTGCCACTGATGGGGTGGGTGTCTGTGTGGCCCAATTTTTGGAAAAAAGGGAGACTCCGCTTGGAGTAACCCTTGCTTGCTGTGTTTTTAAAAGAAGCCAAGATGAACAGAGCTGGGATCAGGAAAGACTTTGCTACCTACCCCGGTGTCATCCTGGGGACGGATAAGAATGGCGTATTTTTGAATGTGCTTGATGCAAATCTAGCTGTGAAGTGTACAACTGGGGCACAACTGCTGCCACTGAATGGGTGGGTGTGTGTGGGGCCCAATTTTTGGAAAAAAGGGGAGACTCCGCTTGGAGTAACCCTTGCTTACATTGTTTTTAAAAGAAGCCAAGATGAACAAGTCATGGGTCAGCAAAGACTTTGCTACCTACCCCAGTGTCATCCTGGGGACGGCTAAGAATAGCGTATTTTTGAATGTGCTTGATGCAAATCAAAACATCCTGTTTGCAACTAGGGCCCAAGTGCTGCCACTGATGTGGTGGGTGTCTGTGTGGCCCAATTTTTGGAAAAAAGGGAGACTCCGCTTGGAGTAACCCTTGCTTGCTGTGTTTTTAAAAGAAGCCAAGATGAACAGAGCTGGGATCAGGAAAGACTTTGCTACCTACCCCGGTGTCATCCTGGGGACGGCTAAGAATAGCGTATTTTTGAATGTGCTTGATGCAAATCAAAACATCCTGTTTGCAACTAGGGCCGAAGTGCTGCCACTGATGGGGTGGGTGTCTGTGTGGCCCAATTTTTGGAAAAAAGGGAGACTCCGCTTGGAGTAACCCTTGCTTGCTGTGTTTTTAAAAGAAGCCAAGATGAACAGAGCTGGGATCAGGAAAGACTTTGCTACCTACCCCGGTGTCATCCTGGGGACGGATAAGAATGGCGTATTTTTGAATGTGCTTGATGCAAATCTAGCTGTGAAGTGTACAACTGGGGCACAACTGCTGCCACTGAATGGGTGGGTGTGTGTGGGGCCCAATTTTTGGAAAAAAGGGGAGACTCCGCTTGGAGTAACCCTTGCTTACATTGTTTTTAAAAGAAGCCAAGATGAACAAGTCATGGGTCAGCAAAGACTTTGCTACCTACCCCAGTGTCATCCTGGGGACGGCTAAGAATAGCGTATTTTTGAATGTGCTTGATGCAAATCAAAACATCCTGTTTGCAACTAGGGCCCAAGTGCTGCCACTGATGGGGTGGGTGTCTGTGTGGCCCAATTTTTGGAAAAAAGGGAGACTCCGCTTGGAGTAACCCTTGCTTGCTGTGTTTTTAAAAGAAGCCAAGATGAACAGAGCTGGGATCAGGAAAGACTTTGCTACCTACCCCGGTGTCATCCTGGGGACGGCTAAGAATAGCGTATTTTTGAATGTGCTTGATGCAAATCAAAACATCCTGTTTGCAACTAGGGCCCAAGTGCTGCCACTGAATGGGTGGGTGTGTGTGGGGCCCAATTTTTGGAAAAAAGGGGAGACTCCGCTTGGAGTAACCCTTGCTTACATTGTTTTTAAAAGAAGCCAAGATGAACAAGTCATGGGTCAGCAAAGACTTTGCTACCTACCCCAGTGTCATCCTGGGGACGGCTAAGAATAGCGTATTTTTGAATGTGCTTGATGCAAATCAAAACATCCTGTTTGCAACTAGGGCCCAAGTGCTGCCACTGATGGGGTGGGTGTCTGTGTGGCCCAATTTTTGGAAAAAAGGGAGACTCCGCTTGGAGTAACCCTTGCTTGCTGTGTTTTTAAAAGAAGCCAAGATGAACAGAGCTGGGATCAGGAAAGACTTTGCTACCTACCCCGGTGTCATCCTGGGGACGGATAAGAATAGCGTATTTTTGAATGTGCTTGATGCAAATCTAGCTGTGAAGTGTACAACTGGGGCACAACTGCTGCCACTGAATGGGTGGGTGTGTGTGGGGCCCAATTTTTGGAAAAAAGGGGAGACTCCGCTTGGAGTAACCCTTGCTTGCTGTGTTTTTAAAAGAAGCCAAGATGAACAGAGCTGGGATCAGGAAAGACTTTGCTACCTACCCCGGTGTCATCCTGGGGACGGCTAAGAATAGCGTATTTTTGAATGTGCTTGATGCAAATCAAAACATCCTGTTTGCAACTAGGGCCCAAGTGCTGCCACTGAATGGGTGGGTGTGTGTGGGGCCCAATTTTTGGAAAAAAGGGGAGACTCCGCTTGGAGTAACCCTTGCTTACATTGTTTTTAAAAGAAGCCAAGATGAACAAGTCATGGGTCAGCAAAGACTTTGCTACCTACCCCAGTGTCATCCTGGGGACGGCTAAGAATAGCGTATTTTTGAATGTGCTTGATGCAAATCAAAACATCCTGTTTGCAACTAGGGCCCAAGTGCTGCCACTGATGTGGTGGGTGTCTGTGTGGCCCAATTTTTGGAAAAAAGGGAGACTCCGCTTGGAGTAACCCTTGCTTGCTGTGTTTTTAAAAGAAGCCAAGATGAACAGAGCTGGGATCAGGAAAGACTTTGCTACCTACCCCGGTGTCATCCTGGGGACGGATAAAAATAGCGTATTTTTGAATGTGCTTGATGCAAATCAAAACATCCTGTTTGCAACTAGGGCCCAAGTGCTGCCACTGAATGGGTGGGTGTGTGTGGGGCCCAATTTTTGGAAAAAAGGGGAGACTCCGCTTGGAGTAACCCTTGCTTACATTGTTTTTAAAAGAAGCCAAGATGAACAAGTCATGGGTCAGCAAAGACTTTGCTACCTACCCCAGTGTCATCCTGGGGACGGCTAAGAATAGCGTATTTTTGAATGTGCTTGATGCAAATCAAAACATCCTGTTTGCAACTAGGGCCCAAGTGCTGCCACTGATGGGGTGGGTGTCTGTGTGGCCCAATTTTTGGAAAAAAGGGAGACTCCGCTTGGAGTAACCCTTGCTTGCTGTGTTTTTAAAAGAAGCCAAGATGAACAGAGCTGGGATCAGGAAAGACTTTGCTACCTACCCCGGTGTCATCCTGGGGACGGCTAAGAATAGCGTATTTTTGAATGTGCTTGATGCAAATCAAAACATCCTGTTTGCAACTAGGGCCCAAGTGCTGCCACTGAATGGGTGGGTGTGTGTGGGGCCCAATTTTTGGAAAAAAGGGGAGACTCCGCTTGGAGTAACCCTTGCTTACATTGTTTTTAAAAGAAGCCAAGATGAACAAGTCATGGGTCAGCAAAGACTTTGCTACCTACCCCAGTGTCATCCTGGGGACGGCTAAGAATAGCGTATTTTTGAATGTGCTTGATGCAAATCAAAACATCCTGTTTGCAACTAGGGCCCAAGTGCTGCCACTGATGGGGTGGGTGTCTGTGTGGCCCAATTTTTGGAAAAAAGGGAGACTCCGCTTGGAGTAACCCTTGCTTGCTGTGTTTTTAAAAGAAGCCAAGATGAACAGAGCTGGGATCAGGAAAGACTTTGCTACCTACCCCGGTGTCATCCTGGGGACGGATAAGAATAGCGTATTTTTGAATGTGCTTGATGCAAATCAAAACATCCTGTTTGCAACTAGGGCCCAAGTGCTGCCACTGAATGGGTGGGTGTGTGTGGGGCCCAATTTTTGGAAAAAAGGGGAGACTCCGCTTGGAGTAACCCTTGCTTACATTGTTTTTAAAAGAAGCCAAGATGAACAAGTCATGGGTCAGCAAAGACTTTGCTACCTACCCCAGTGTCATCCTGGGGACGGCTAAGAATAGCGTATTTTTGAATGTGCTTGATGCAAATCAAAACATCCTGTTTGCAACTAGGGCCCAAGTGCTGCCACTGATGGGGTGGGTGTCTGTGTGGCCCAATTTTTGGAAAAAAGGGAGACTCCGCTTGGAGTAACCCTTGCTTGCTGTGTTTTTAAAAGAAGCCAAGATGAACAGAGCTGGGATCAGGAAAGACTTTGCTACCTACCCCGGTGTCATCCTGGGGACGGATAAGAATGGCGTATTTTTGAATGTGCTTGATGCAAATCTAGCTGTGAAGTGTACAACTGGGGCACAACTGCTGCCACTGAAGGGGTGGGTGTGTGGGGCCCAATTTTTGGAAAAAAGGGAGACTCCGCTTGGAGTCACCTTGCGGTGTTTTACATGACTTTAGAAGGGCGTGCCATGCCTATATCTGTGTGTCCTCCTCTTTTTCCTTGTCCAGCTGTTTTGTTTTCGCATGAGTACATGTCCTTGTCACTTTCCCATGTGTTTGTGTTGTGTTGTGAGTTGTTTGTCACCTTTTGGACACCTTTGAGGGTGTTTTCTAGGTGTTTTACTGTGTTTGTGATTGCCTGCCATTGTTTCCTATGGGCTCGAGTTCGGTTCGTCGAACGTTCGACGAGCCGAACTCGAGCCAGACCCCCCGTTCGGCGAACCGCCTCGAGCCGAACCGGGACCGGTTCGCTCATCTCTAGTCACAACTACTATAGACGTACATCTGTGATTTAGTCCTGAAAAAGGAGCTTTCCTGCTCTGAAACACGTAAAATTAAAAAATCACATTGGATCTTCAATGAACCATTGAAGTTTTTTGTTCTAGTACAGCAGAGCGGTGTTAACCCTTTCATTTCCACAACTGATCCTAACCATTTTATTTTGGTAGGTCAAATAAGGAGTCTTCAGCAGAACCCCAACTATTATGGCAACCCATCAGCACATTAAGAGCACCTGGATGGGGTGAGGTGTAACAGAGCTATTATCTGCAGGGAAAGATGGAAGCTCATTTTCTAAACTTGCATCAAAGGAGTGGACTGAACATTTGTTGTATTAGTATGTACAATGTAAGAAAAGGGTTAACACATACAAATTTACATATATCCATACAGTGTACAAGGTTACCTTCAGCTAGCACCCTTCTCCCAGAGACATTTATAGTGCAAGTCTACTGTATTCATCAGGGGTGGACATATCACTGGTGCAAAGGGGCCAGGAGCAACAGGGGCCTATTTTCACTTCTAAAGTAGGTAGGATTGTGCATTATAATGAGATATTGAACTGCAAAGGGCCCTTATATTGTTCTTGCACAGGCGCCCTTTTCTGTCCATGTCCACCAGTGGTATTCATAGATTAATTTAGCACTTTAATACACCGTGTGCAGAATTATTAGGTTGTATTCTGGAGGATTTTTTTTATTATTGATCAACAACTATGGTCTCAATCAACCCAAAAGACTCATAAATATCAAAGTTTAATATTTTTGGAAGTTGGAGTGGGGTTTTTTTTAGATTTGGCTATCTTAGGAGGATATCCGTTTGTGCAGGTAATTATTACTGTGCAGAATTATTAGGCAACTTAATAAAAACAAAATATATTCCCATCTCACTTGTTTATTTTACTAGGTAAACCAATATAACTGCACAAAATTTAGAAATAAACATTTCTGACATGCAAAAACAAAACCCCCCAAAAATAGTGACCAATATAGCCACTTTTCTTCATGATGATACTCAACAACTTACCATCCATACACTGTGTGCAGAATGATTAGGCAAATGAGTATTTTGATCACATGATAATTTTCTATACATGTTGCCAGGGAAGGAGTCTTGCGAGGATAATTTGCATATTCCCAGTGCCTTCTGGGATAAGTGAAGAGTCACCGCGAGCTCAAGGAGAACCGGGTTTTGGCCGTTACAGCCGGAAGGAAGACTTCTGAAAACCGCGCGCCGCTAGAATTTTAGCCTGTCTTCTTCATTGTGAGCGTGAGTGAGCAAAGTGTGAGCAAAAGTAAGTGTGAGTAGAATTGTTTGTATTTAGTTATTACTTAACATTTGTTTAGTGCTGTCCCCATTAGAAAATGTGCTCCACTATTGCTAATGCGATCCAGTGTACATCTTGTCTCATGTATGCAGTCCTTGAAAAGCCGTTCGAGGGTGCATACTGTTGTTCGAGATGTGAGCAAGTTGCACATTTGGAAGCCCAGATACTGGATCTAAATGAGCAGCTGGCAACTCTGAGATGCATTAGCAATATGGAAAGGAGTGTGCTGCTCACTGAGCAGCAGCTTGCTGGGTCAGATGTGGGGGAGGATCGTAGTAGGGAGCGGAAGGACAGTGAGGTAGGTAGCTGGGTGACAGTTAGAAAGGGAGGTAAAGGGAAAAGTGCTAGGAAGGCTAGTCCTGAACTGACACACCCCAATAGGTTTGCAAACTTGGCAGATGAGGGGGATGTCATTACAGGGGTAGCATTGCTGCAGCAAGGCATGACCTCTGAACGCCAGAGGAGTGTCTGCTCCAGTAAGGGGGGGAATAGGAGTGCAGGGCAGGCAAGACAGGTACTGGTAGTGGGGGACTCAATTATTAGGGGGACAGATAGGGCAATCTGTCACAAAGACAGGGATCGCCGAACAGTGTGTTGTCTTCCTGGCGCTCGAGTTCGGCACATCGCTGATCGGGTTGACAGATTACTGGGAGGGGCTGGGGAGGACCCAGCGGTCATTGTACACATTGGCACAAATGACAAAGTTAGAGGTAGGTGGAAGGTCCTTAAAGATGATTTCAGGGAATTAGGTTGTAAGCTTAAAGCATGGACCTCAAAGGTGGTATTTTCAGAAATACTACCTGTGCCACGAGCCACACCAGAGAGGCAAAGAGAGATCAGGGAGGTTAACAGGTGGCTCAGGAATTGGTGTAGGAAAGAGGGTTTTGGGTTCCTGGAGAATTGGGCCGACTTTTCAGTTGGCTACAGATTCTATGCTAGGGATGGGCTGCATCTTAATGGGGAAGGTGCAGCTCTGCTGGGGCAGAAAATGGCTAGAAGGTTGGAGGAGTGTTTAAACTAGGAATGGGGGGCGAGGGTATTCACTTTATAGAAGGGGAATGTAGTGCAGATAGTGACCAGGGCACAAGTAATGAAATTGGGGGTGGTACGGGGGGAAGGGTTAGGACAGTTAATACAGTAAGCAGGAATACAGGTACAGAGTCATACGTAACGTGCATGTACACTAATGCCCGAAGCCTCACAAATAAGGTGGAGGAATTAGAATTAATATTGTTGGAAGAAAATTATGATATAGTGGGGATATCAGAGACATGGCTGGATGAGAGCTATGACTGGGCTGTTAATTTACAGGGTTATAGCCTATTCAGGAATGACCGTACAAATAAGTGAGGGGGAGGTGTGTGTCTATATGTAAAATCATCCTTAAAACCCATCCTGCGTGACAAGATATGTGAGGGTACTGAGAATGTAGAGTCCCTATGGGTGGAGATAAGGGGGGGGGAGAATGAATAATAAAATACTGATAGGGGTGTGTTATAAGACGCCGTATATTATGGAAGAGGTAGAGAATCTCCTCATAAAACAAATTGATAAAGCAGCGAGTCTCGGAGAGGTAATTATTATGGGGGACTTTAACTATCCTGATATAAATTGGGGAACAGAAACTTGCAGTTCCAGCAAAGGAAATAGATTTTTGATAACAATGAAAGATAATTACCTTTCACAAATGGTACAGGACCCCACAAGAGGGGGAGCACTACTAGACCTTGTACTAACCAATAGGCCAGACCGCATATCAAATATACAAGTTGGGGGTTACTTGGGGAATAGTGATCACAAAATAATAAGTTTTCATGTATTGTTTAGTAAGATGTCTAGTAGAGGGGCTACAAAGACACTAAACTTCAGGAAAGCAAATTTTAAACGGTTGAGAGATGATCTTAGTGCAATAAACTGGGATGATGTACTAAGTAATAAAAGTACACAAAGCAAATGGGAAACTTTTATGAGCATCCTGAATAGGGCTTGTGCAGAAAATATACCCTATGGGAACAAACATGCTAGAAATAGGAGGAAACCCCTATGGCTAAATAGAGCTGTAAGGGAAGCAATAAAAGAAAAACAGAAAGCCTTAAAAGAATTAAAGAGGGTAGGTAGTGATGAGGCATTATATAATTATAGAAAATTAAATAAAATATGTAAAAAGCAAATTAAGTTAGCTAAGTTTGAGACAGAGAGACTCATTGCGAGAGAAAGTAAAAATAATCCTAAAATATTCTTTAACTACATAAACAGTAAAAAACTGAAAAGCGATAGTGTTGGCCCCCTTAAAAATAGTCTTGGTGAAATGGTGGAAGGAGATGAGGGTAAAGCCAACCTGCTGAATGACTTTTTTTCTACGGTTTTTATACATGAAAATGCCATGGCAGATGACATGACCAGTGATACCATAAATTCACCCTTGAATATTACCTGCTTAACCCAGCAGGAAGTACGCCGCCGCCTCGAAATCACTAAGGTTGACAAATCTCCGGGCCCGGATTGCATACACCCCAGAGTACTACAGGAATTGAGTTCTGTGATAGATAGACCATTATTTTTAATCTTCTCAGATTCCTTAATAACAGGGTCGGTACCGCAGGACTGGCGCATAGCAAATGTGGTGCCAATATTCAAAAAGGGGACAAAAACTGAGCCGGGAAATTATAGGCCGGTAAGTTTAACCTCTACGGTTGGTAAAATCCTTGAGGGTTTCTTGAGAGATGCTATACTGGAGTATCTCAAGAAAAATAACCTTATGACAGAGTATCAACATGGGTTTATGAGGGATCGATCCTGTCAAACTAATTTGATCAGCTTCTATGAAGAGGTAAGTTCAAGCCTGGACCAGGGAAATGCAGTGGATGTTGTGTATATGGACTTTTCAAAAGCTTTTGATACGGTGCCACACAAAAGGTTGGTACATAAAATGAGAATAATGGGGATAGGGGAAAATATGTGTAACTGGGTTAAAAACTGGCTCAGTGATAGGAAACAAAGGGTGGTTATTAATGGTACGTACTCGGACTGGGTCTCAGTTCATAGTGGGGTACCACAGGGGTCAGTATTGGGCCCGCTTCTTTTCAACATATATATAAATGACCTTGTTGGGGGCATGCGGAGTAGAATTTCAATATTTGCAGATGATACTACACTCTGCAGGGTAATCAATACAGAGGAGGATAATTTTATATTACAGGGAGATTTATGTAAATTGGAGGATTGGGCTGAGAAGTGGCAATTGAAGTTTAATGTAGATAAATGTAAGGTCATGCACTTGGGTAGAGGAAATAACATTTATGATTATGTACTTAATTGTAGAACACTGGGTAAAACAGACACAGAAAAAGACTTGGGTGTATGGGTGGATGGTAAACTTCACTTTAGTGGACAGTGTCAGGCAGCTGCTGCCAGGGCTAATAAAATAATGGGATGTATTAAAAGAGGTATAAGTGTTCATGAAAAAAATATAGTTCTACCTCTGTACAAGTCACTAGTGCGACCGCACTTAGAATACTGTGTACAATTCTGGTCACCGGTATATAAGAAGGACATAGCTGAACTGGAGAGGGTGCAGAGAAGAGCGACCAAGATTATTAGAGGAATGGGTGGGCTGCAATACCAAGACAGGTTATTAAACTTGGAGTTATTTAGTTTGGAAAAACGAAGGCTTAGGGGGGATCTAATCACAATGTATAAATATATGAGGGGACAGTACAGAGACCTTTCCAAAGATCTCTTTACACCTAGGCCTGTGACTGGAACACGGGGGCATCCGCTACGTCTTGAGGAAAGAAGGTTTAATCATAATCACAGACGAGGATTCTTTACTGTACGAGCAGTGAGACTATGGAACTCTCTGCCGCATGATGTTGTAATGAGTGATTCACTACTAACATTTAAGCAGAGCCTGGATGCCTTTCTTGAAAAATGTAATATTACCAGTTATGTATATTAGATTTTATGACAGGGTATTGATCCAGGGAACTAGTCTGATTGCCAGATGTGGAGTCAGGAAGGAAATTTTTTCCCCATTGGAACTTGTTTGCCACATTGGGTTTTTTTTTGCCTTCCTCTGGATCAACATGTTAGGCTACGGGTTGAACTAGATGGACTTAGAGTCTCCCTTCAACCTTAAAAACTATGATGATGATGATATGATGATGATGATGTTGTCCTACTCCAAGCTGTATAGGCTTGAGAGCCAACTACCAATTAAGTAAATCAGGTGATGTGCATCTCTGTAATGAGGAGGGGTGTGGTGTAATAACATCAACATCCTATATAAGGTGTACTTAATTATTAAGCAACTTCCTTTCCCAAAATGGGTCAGAAGAGAGATTTGATGGGCTCCGAAAAGTCCAAAACTGTGAGATGTCTTGCAGAGGCATGCAGCAGTCTTGAAATTGCCAAACGTTTGAAGCGTAATCACCGAACAATCAAGCGTTTCATGGCAAATAGCCATGTCATTATTTTTTCATCTTTTAGACCTTTACTGACTAGCCACACTGTGGAGTAGATGAATGCATGTGATGGAGCATTGTCCTGCATAAAAATTATGTTTTTCTTGAACGATACCGACTTCTTCCTGTACCACTGCTTGAAGAAGTTGTCTTCCAGAAACTGGCAGTAGGTCTGGGAGTTGAGCTTCACTCCATCCTCAACCTGAAAATGTCCCACAAGTTCATCTTTGATGATACCAGCCCATACCAGTACCCCACCTCCACCTTGATGGCGTCTGAGTCGGAGTGGAGCTCTTTGCCCTTTACTGATCCAGCCTCTGGCCCATCCATCTGGCCCATCAAGAATCACTCTCATTTCATCAGTCCATAAAACCTTTTAAAAATCAGTCTTAAGATATTTCTTGGCCCAGTCTTAATGTTTTATCTTATGTTTCTTGTTCAAAGGTGGTCGTTTTTAAGCCTTCCTTACCTTGGCCATGTCCCTGAGTATGAAACACCTTGTACTTTGTGATACTCCAGTAATGTTGCAGCTCTGAAATATGTCCAAACTGGTGGCAAATGGCATCTTGGCAGCTTCACGCTTGATTTTCCTTAATTCATGGGCAGTTATTTTGCGCCTTTTTTGCCCAACACGCTTCTTGCGACGCTGTTGGCTATTGGTCATGAAAAGCTTGATTGTTCCATGATCATGCTTGAAAATTTTGGCAATTTCAAGACTGCTACATGCCTCTGCAAGACATCTCACACTTTAGGATTTTTCAGAGCCCATCAAATCTCTCTTTTGACCCATTTGGCCAAAGGAAAGGAAGTTGCCTAATCATTAAGCACATCTTATATAGGGTGTTGATGTCATTACACCACACCCCTCCTCATTACAGAGATGCACATCACCTGGTTTACTTAATTGGTAGTTGGCTCTCAAGCCTATTCAGCTTGGAGTAGGACAAAATGTATAAAGAGTATCATGTGATCAAAATACTCATTTTCCTAATAATTCTGCACACAGTGTACATTTTCATTTGTTGTTTTTACTTTTCATTTTATGAACATTTTATGCATTTGAATATATTATCTCTTTGGAATTATTTGTGGGCAGTATAGGAAGAACATCTTGCATCACCTGTTTTTACATGTGCATAATATTCAAGAATTAAATGTGTTCATAATTCTTCATTTTCATAGGCTAATAATATCATATATAAATATTTTAAATTAATTCTAAAATACATTTATTAATTATCTCTGCCTCCATATTTAAACTTTAAAAATTATTTGATGTTAGACAATTAAAATTTTTGAAAAACTTCACATTTGACATTTTTTCATGAACTACTGGGTGTTTATACTAATAAGATTATTTATTTTTTAAAAAATTAGTAACTTAGTTAATTGGAAAATAAACAGTCAACACTGTGCAATGCAAAGGAAGCAATTTATACGAAAAGACCTGGGCTGAACTCGACAGCTGTTTTGCTCAGTTGTGTCTGCTACCTCAGGGGATTCAAGTGTTTTGGGATTAATTTTGTGATTTATATGCTGTGATCTTGTTTACGTCATTCCCTATTTAGACAAACATCTATCTGTTTCAAATTATATGTAGTAGTTCACACACAGCAACAAACTCAAATGAACCTTAAATAATTGCTTAAAATGTTTCCAGTAAACAAATATTCTAGCATAAAGCCAGGGTACTTGTTATGATTTATGTATACTTGCTTATCTGATCATACGTATAGTAATGATTTAATTTTGTTCAACTGTTTTGCAAATACAAATGTATCAAATTTTTCTTCACACTTTAATGTACAATGTTTCCTCTAGATGAGTGATGTGGATGATTACTTGGATACAAAAATTTGATTTATTTTCCTTTTTAGCTCATTTTTTAAATTTTACATTGGTTTATAAAAACTCAGAAAAATCTACAAAAGTGTTGAATAAATGTAACATTTTTTATATGAATGAGATTGAAAGAGAAAACTTACTATATATGCCTTCTGAATTCCTATTGTAATTTTATAGTCATTCATAAGAGAGCTGAAAAAGAAATGTATAAAACTGGTCTGTTTTGAGCTGTTAAAAACCTACAATTAAAAGGAACCTATCAGCTGATACAAGCAGCCAGAGACCTGTCAGTTTAAGGCTGTGTGCGCACGTGTGCGTGTTGCATGCATTTACGCATACGTTCTGCGCCCCCTGCACAATATATGAAGAAAAAATGCACGTTGAATTTGAGAATGCAGCAATTTGGATGCTGAAATTTTGATTAAAATCCGTGCATTCAAAAATGCAGCATGTCAATTATTTTGAGCGCTTTGGACGCAGCTCCCACTCTGTTTATGGTGGGGGCAGCATCCAGAGCGCATGAAATTGCATTTTTTTTCTGCAGAAACACTGCATCCATTACACAGGGTTTCTGCAGCGCTTTGAATCGCACATGTGCTGGCAAATCCCTGCAGAAATTTCTGCAGTGACACGACGCATTGTGCGCACATGCCCTAAGGCCTCTTTCACATGTCTATGCAAAACACTAACATTTTGCATGGTCCATGGTGAAGGTGCATATGTGTGTGCGTGTGTTCGTGTGTGCGTTCTACGCGTGCTGTCCCTGTGTTATCCATGTGAAATCCAGATAGCACACGGACAGCATAATCTTGTTTACTTACCTGTCTCCGACGCTGCTGTTACTTCCGGATCTGCACTGAGTGCAGTGAATATGCATGAGCTTAGTCAGTGGGCCCGGAAGCAACAGCAGAGATTGAGACAGCAGCGCTGGAGACAGGTAAGTATAAAAATTCTTTATTCTTATGTGACCTGTGTATTCTGAGGAGCATGTCACACTGATGTCACACGGATCACGTGTGTGGTATGTGTGACACACGTACTGCAAGAGAAGAATGGACATGTCGCTGTGTGGAGAACTCTGACTTCAATATAATGTGCTCTGTTTTGAATCACATCATGAACTGCGGACCCTTGACGTGATCCAGGGCGGCAACAGGTTGTCATGACAGCATGGGGTCAGTTATGAACCTGTCATTGTCATAGCTCAGTTCCAGTGAATGCCGCCAGAGTGCCATCCTTCAAAGGAGAACAGCATTTTTGCTATTAAGAGGATACTGAAGCATCGCTCTGAACAGCAAAAGTGATCGGATAGTGCAGGCTTCAAGTAAAAAAAAAGTTTTTTAAAAAAATGAAAAAATAAAGAAAAGCTAAAAGTTCAAATCATCCCCCTTTTGCCCCATTGAGACTAAAACAATAAAAAATACACATATTTGGCATTGCTGAGTTCAGAAATGCCAGATCTATCAAAAATATAAAATAAATTAATCTGATCAGTAAAGAGTATAGTGAGAAAAAAATCAAAACTCCAGAATTACAGTCTTTTGGTCGCCACAACATTGCATCAAAATGCAATAACAGGCAATCAAAACATTCCATCTATCCAAAAATGGTATAATTAAAAACGTCATCTCAAGATGCAAAAAATAAGCCATCACTGAGCCCACAACATGAAAAATGAGAACTTGGGTTCGGCTAATGGCAACAAAAGATAAATTCTTTATCTTTAGTTTTTTTTATTATTTTTACAAACTTCTGAATTTATTGTCACCATTTAGATAAAAATAAAACTATACATGCTTGGCATTTACGAGCTCGAGCCGATCTGAGGAATCATAATGACTGGTCAGTTTTACCATACAGTGAATAAGGTAAATTAAAAAAAACAAACAACCATGCAATTGAACTTTATTTTTGCAATTTCACCATACTTGCAATATTTTTTATTTTTTCTAGTACAATGTAGGGCAAAAGCCCAAAAACAAAACTCGTCCCACAAAAAACAAGCCCGCATATGGCTTTATTAATGGAAAATAAAAAAAAAGTTATGGCTCTTGGAAGAATAGGAGGAAAAAAACAAAAAGGAAAAGTAAAAAATCGCCAGGTGGTAAAGGAGTTAAAGTCATCCAGCACTTATGTCAACCTCATCCTAGAAGCTGACAGTGAATGATTCGGGTAGAAGAATGACTAATATATTATTCTGTACTCATACATATTGTTATCGGCAGCGTATCTCCTGTCTACACTAGGCAATGTGCTACCGAGAACAATGGCCATGATTTAACAATAACATTGGGGACCAGTCATAATGAACGAAGCTGCTGGCAGAAAATGTACATAATTCACTAAAATTATTCACAATTAATTAAGAATCTTAGAAGACCCGTGAACTCTAGTCTAGGACTGGCATACATTTATGGATTAAGTAATGCCACTAAAGTAGTATAACTTTCAATTTCACAGGCAAACATAGCCCTACCCATCATCTACCCATATTGGTGGGAAAATGCCAAAAGTTGCAATATTTTTTGTGCATGCTGTGCATGAAATGTTATAACTTATTAAGGCGTTTTGCTCTAGAATTCTGATGCTAACATCTAAATGAATTGAGCCCAATTATTTTTATTCCAGTATAAAAAATCCAATTACCTGATGAGTGAGCATCATTTTGCTTGAACATTTGGTGATTGCTGTCATGTCTACACTATGAGCTCTTATATGTAGAAATGGGGATATTACACACTCACATTCTGAATCTGAGACACATACACACATTAATGTATAACACGCACACTATATGTTACATACACATACACATAGTGCACACACATGTATATACACAAATATGTAAATACAACACAGCACATATAAATGTGTATAAATGTGTATAATCACATAACATACACACATGTATATTTACACAACACATATGTGGTGCCTCTGAAACTTCAGTCGCCACAAGGTACTGCAACTCACTTAAGGAGCACTATTCATCTCGGGTAAGAAGGGGGTTAACCAGAGGAATTTCCATATTTCCCCTTACATACAGCTGAGGTACCTTCTCACTGGGGACTGGACTAGGGTAGGCTGAGGGTGGCCATCATGATGCATCGAACTTTCCCGGTCAGTAGGACAACCGGGGCGGGCACAACTTGGGGTAGAATTAGGAGCAACCTGGACACAATATTCAGTGCAGTTGGGACTTCAGTTCTAGCAGCACAACACCACTTCTTCTTCTTCTGTTTCTTCTCGGAGCCCGAGGCTTGGAGCGGGAAGCTGAGCCCGGGTTCCTCACTTCTTGAGGAGCATCTCTTGGGAAAGGACACTTTTAAATACTGGTGGCTACCTCTAACTTAACCAGGATCAGCTGAAGCCCATCATGGCAGAGACCGGTACCCCTGGGCAACCAAAGGACAGTGAGTAAAGACCTGGAACAACAACTTCCATGTCCGTCCTTTATTGCCGATGCCGGCGCCCCACACTTAGGCACCAACGGCCACTGCTACCACTATCATCCTCCCTGGGACTTGGCTTCACCTGCTGGAAGCTGAACTATCCTAGCTGCGGAACCATCCACCCCAGAGGACAGCGACCGCATCAGCGGCTACTCCCTGTCCGTGTACCGCAGGTGGCGTCACAAGATAACTCCCAACATCCTCATCATCTCTCCCCATCATCCCATCCTTCATCCTCCATCCCTTTATTGAGAGAGGGGAGCCAGCACGATCTGAAAATGGCATGCATCATATAAAAAGTGCAAATTCACAGATTTATTCCAACTGTACTGTAATATAAATGAGATTTTTAGCAAATAATTGATCAATTCTTTGAGCCACCCCTGCCAACGTCACGGCAAAGAATTGATCAATTATTTGCTAAAAATCTCATTTTTTTTTTTTTATTATAGTACAGTTGGAATAAATCTGTGAATTTTCACTTTTTATATGATGCATGCCAATTTCAGATCGTACTGGCTCCTTTTTCTCCATCCCTTTATTGTACACCTTGGGGCCAAGAAACCGGGCAAGGGCCAACTGTGACATCCCCCGACCCGACATCATCGGCAGGATGACGAGTACATTCAACCCCTTGCCCGTGGGTGCTACACATACACCTGTATATATACACAAGTATATACACATATATACAAAACATATAACATATTTATATACATAGAGCACATACATAAGTGTATACTGTTAGCGTATATGTAAACGTCTATATAGACACAGCACATACATTCATATATAATATGCAGCACATACACATGTGTATACACACAGCACATATACATGTGTATATGTGACGCCCTGGACTAGCCAGGTAGTCACAAGTAGGCCCTTGCACAAACACCCATCCCCTAACAAGGTAACAGCAGCCAACCTAAAAACCCTGAGTCACCCCTCTCAGGGCTTGACGTTCACACCAGGGGGCGGAGCCAGGCAGTTGGCCATGCCCACCGAGGAGTTCGGATAGCCTGAGGCGGGGAAAAACACAACAGATCAGTTTTGGAGGTGAAAGAGAGTAGAAGTAAAGAGTAAACGTCTGTCAGGGGTCTGGGTCGTAGCCCAGATACCCTGTGGCCAGGAGAGAGATGGTGGTTGCTGCCTGCAGGAGCCAGGAAGACAGCTGGTGGAACCGTAAGGGACCAGGACAGGGTAGTGGCCTGCCGGGACCGAACCGGGGAACCAACTGGAAACTGGAGCACCAGGAGGGGTACTCAGACCCAGAACGAGGTCCAGAAGCCACTGGACAACGTTGAATTTACTGATTGAGTTCTGGACCCTAAGTCCTTTCCCATCCCAAGACCCAAAAGACGGTAACAGTACACCGAGGGGGATAGAAAGTCACCGCACAGGCAGAGAGATCCCACGGGCTAGCGCCTGCGGGCAAATGGGTTCCCCGACACACATAAAGCCGGGGAGCGGACTACTGTCGCTGAAGCGTAGGCAGTCAAATTCTACAAAACGAGTTGCAGGAGAAAGGCGGGAACCACCAAATCAGGTGGGGGACCAAGCGCAGCCGGCTGCGGGCACCGAACATCATCCTTTTGGTTTACCAGAGACTCCGGTGTATCTGTCATAGTGAGTACAACAGTGCCCTCGGGCCGCGCACCGCACCGCACTAATACGCCCGCACCTCGCGACCACCGTGCCCCAGGACCATCACCCCCTGCCCACGGAGGGGTCAACACCAGGCTGCACAACACCATCCCCGGGAGCCTAGTTAACGGCAGCGGTGGTGTCCACATTCACCACAACCCGTGGGTGGCGTCACGAACTTACATCCCTAAACACCACGGCCCCGGCTGTGAATATCCCCACCGAAGATCACCCTCCTTCACGTAGCGCCAGCTTCCCTTCAGAGCGACGTGACCCCCGGGTGCCAGAGGCGCTCGAGCCACCACCGAACAAGCCTGTACCCGAGCGCGGGGTGGTACATATACACACAGTACACTCATGTATATACACTCATCAAAAACATACACATGTATGTACAGAGAGCACATAAGCTACAAAGGACTTACCAGCCTTTCCCCTCTTCAGATCCTCTAGACTCCTACTAGTTACATGACCTTTGGTAGCATCATAGCATGACCGTGTTGTCACTAAAGGTCCTTCTGCAGTCTTAATCTCAAAAACTATATTGATAACAAAGAACTTCTATTATCACTGACGTTTCTGCTTGAAATGCTTGGGAGCCCTAAGGGGTGGAAGCCCTGGGCAACTTCCAATATTGCCCACCCCCCTGCAAACACCTGCCTTGCACGTGCATTTAGTGTGGCAGAACACTTCTCAGATAACTATTAATAACTTTATTGTTAGCATGCCACTATTTGTTAGCATATGTATTATTGCACCTTGCATTCATACACAATACATTGAGATGTTTTAAATATTCTATTTACATTTTTACTTTATTTGAATATCATTCATATATTGATTAAACCTGCGATTTTTGTAATGCCATGACTTTTGCATCTTGGTGTTGCAATTTGATTGCTGAGGAGTGTACACAGAGTCTATATGCTAAGTGTCTTCTCACATTACATATATGTGTGTGGTATAGCAATTATTTAGCATTAGACAATATATTTAAATAGGATTTTTTTCATATGCGGCTTGTTTTCTCATTGTCAACTAGTAACAGTGCATCCATATGCCTCTGCATTTCTACAGTGTGTGATGAGATTTTCTTTGACTGTTACATGCATTCTAAAGGACAAGAAGATTTTGGGGGAGAAAAAGCTGTGCTTTAAGAGAGTACATGTCAGTAAACCTTCAGTCAACTGGAGCTGATAAGTTCTGACAAGTGTTGTAGCCTCTCATCGTAATGGATGTTTCTGCTTTAGCAGATGAGAGGCGAAAAAGATATAATTCCCCAAAGAAGAAAGCTACATGAAGTATTATTTAATTACTTTCTAATAAAAGATGCTGATATAACATCTGATTATTTTAACTTCTTCCAGTTAATATAAGATATTGAATTGCAATCTCGCAGAAGCTACCATTACTTCTTTTTGGGAAATATTTTTTTTATATGGCAAATAACAGAAGAGAGTAGTCCTCATAAAACTGCATATATTTTATCACATTAACTGGATTTTAACAGTTACTGTGTTGTTTTTATTTTACTTGCTTTCACAATCAAAAATGTCAACTAGAAACAAGTAATTTTAACACTAGAACTACTGAGGTAGTCATTTTGACTACTTTGCACCATGTATTTCTATATAGGTGTCACGACTCACGAGTCCAGTAGTTCTAGTGTTAAAATATAGCTTCATTATCTTTTTACTTATAAGCTCTTGACTTTGGTACAGTCGAGCGATGGTGACCTCCCTCCAATACCGTTTACCTAAACCCCTTAATAATTTAAGAAATAAAAACATAGAACAAAGTTGGATGAAATGGCCACAGCAGCCTTTATTAAACAAATACACACAGGAAATGAACTTAAATATGGTGTGGTCCTCGAAGCTCATAAAAACTGGTGATTAACTAGTACCTTATTAACATTACCTAACCCCTGAACCACACTTTCTCCCAGCCATAACCACCAAGTCGAGAGCACCAATAACAGGGGTGTAAGGGATATCTTCCAAACCTGGGACTCGACATTCCATTGCTGGCAGTCCCCCAAATCACCAGTCCACCATCCAAACCGGCCAATGAAAGGAATCCAGATTTCCATGAACCCCCAGTAATAATTTAAACCAACTTCGAGGACCCACCCTAACCACCACAACGAGAGCACTTTGAACACCTCAAATGTTCGAGACCCCACCACCAGGCAATGCCATGGCCCTCTTAATCCCCAGGGACCATAAGTCCGTATCAACCGCATTCAGGTGTACCCCAACGGCAAACCAATAATCTTCCTCAATAGCCCCCATGTCAAAGTGGCAAACAGCCACCTTATTTAAACATACAATAAATAACCATAACACGATAGGGAGTAAAGTCCTTGAAGCTAATAAGTCTGGAGGTAACATAACCTTTTTCCAACATTCCCTTCCCCCTGAAAACCACACTTATTCCCAGCCGTAAACAGCAACTTGGGAGCACCAATAAAAATGTGAGGGGGGAGGAGTTCATACCATACCGGGGACCCGACATTCTACTGCCGGCGTTCCCCCAAAAATCACCAGACCACCAACCCAAACCGTGCACCGAAAAGGAATCCACTTCACCATAGACCTCCAATTACAATTTACACCAACTTCAAGGACCCCACCCCCAACCGCTACAACACGACCGTCTCTTGTGACGAATCTAAAGATTACCCAGAGACTTAAATCCGGGCCTTATTGCACTCCTCCACCGAAACAAGCTCTCAGCCACATCCACTGCAGAACTATCCCAGACCACCCCGTAAAAACTCCTGGAAAGGATACCCCCAGCTGTAGCAAATCATATCTAACACACCTAATTAAATCCCGAAAAATAGAAGAACCCCTAAATCATTACCCCCACCCTTGTAAGCTAACATTTCTGGAGTTCGATCTGGACACACCAACCTGCGAACGTCCGGCAAAACCCAGTCCCAACCCCATCACAAAACCCAATCTAAACAGCAATGCCAGCCCATGAGGCTTAATATATATAAAGTTACAGCCGAAACCCCAAATAACCACACCTCCAAACAATCTCGGGGCTCAACTAATACCATGGCATGCATCCATCACTGCTCAAAATGCGGGATAATGTGGTGCATAACATGCCGGATCCAAACCAAAAGAACCCCTAACTTATATTGAGTGAGGTCCAAGAAGTTCATAGATCTGTTGCTTAACCAATAACTAATAACATTGACTCCCCCCCCCGAACCACACTCACTCCAAACCGTACCACCAACTCGAGAGTACCAATAAGAAAAGGTGGGGGAGGGAAGATGGGTTGGATAGATACAATACACGGGACCGGACATTCCATTGCTGACGGTCTCCCAAATCACCAAATCCCCAACCAAAACCATCAAGGTATAGGGATCCATATTTCCATGGACACCCAGTAACACTTTACACCAACTTTGAGGCCCACCCCAACTTGTAATCATTCTCCACCCTTCCTCTACGGAATAAACCCCTCAGCGCCTGCTGTACCACAATTATTTAGTTAAATCCCGCCGATGACAATACTAAAACCAAACCAAAATACTCTAGTAGCCGAAGAACATTCCCGATTACCAACCTGCCGCGGACCACCGATTGACCCAAAGCAACAGCATGCCTACCAGAACCTCCACAGATAAAAAGGACCCAAAGCAGTCCATCCAGCACCCACATGTTTTTACTCGTTGATAAGTGGTCCATATAGCATCTGCCGAAGAATACCCAATTGAGTGCTCGCCGTCCCTGACACCACATTCCACACTTCGGGAGGGCAAACCCACTCCACATTTCACAGTTCGAGAGGGCAGACCCACCCCTCAGCCACTACCTCCGAGGGCCATGCCCAGAAACCTTCCCACTGAAAAGAGGGAGCACGTCCGCTGTGGAATTATGAACAGCCGGTATAAGAGAGGCAGCCAGTCAAGCATTAAACCACATACAAACCAGCACCAGCCATCAACAAACACTTACCACGGACAATGAAAATTCCGATACATTATTTATCGCCAGAACCAACCCCCTTTTTTCACAATGCAAGCGCACTCTCCTTATCTGAAGCCCCTCCTTCCACAAAATGACCACCACTCAAAGAGGAAAAACTTTAGTATGACAATGTTTTTTGTTTTTATTTTTTTTTTTAAACATATACCAAACTAGAAATAAAACACCCCTCGGGCAACCAAGGAAACACACCATTCCCTTTAAATTAGGCTCCTGAAACCACATCTCTGCAGCAGCAGTGAGCATATCAGTTTAAATTGTCCACCAGGGGTTCTATCCACAGTGACCGACCCTATACTCTCTTGAGAATGTCCCCCATACTGCAAAATGTACACTGAGCAACCACCGACCTAAAACATAGTGATACAGCACCAGCACACCGCCCGTGGCACAGGAGAGGTGACAAGGATTAAAAAACTCGGCCCATAGAAATTTCCATTACTCATACCTAAAACGAAATACCCGGCATTGGGCCCTCCTACTTACCTGGTGCCAGATGGATGCCGAACTACCCTGCTAACCAATCACTCGCCACAAGAATATTCCGACAAATCCAAGAGCCCCCGGGGCCAATGCCGAAAAATTATCCACATACTGAATAACTGACTGAAACCCCAAACATCCCTTACTACACACGTCAAAACAAACTAACAACTCCACAAAAAAACAAAAAACGACACAGCAAAAAAGCACCCAAAAGTTAGGAACCTGTCCTCAAAAGACCCTATCCCAGAATGAGTTGAGCAGGCAAACACTGCCTTGATGGACAGACAATAAAACAAATGCTGATTTCACCCCCTTCTTCTTTCCATCCAGGCCTTCCTGCCACAACCTTACACCCACTTTGTCGCCTTGTCGAACAACATGTAGACACTGAGCAAAGTTCTGTATCGAGACTGTCGTGATGGGGGTAGAACATACAGGCCACATAAATCCCTTTCTCCTAATTCCGTAACCCCCGCCGGATACCGCTAAGCCAATGTAAGGTTTTAACGGTCCGCAGAGCCCGAAAGACAGAAGATAGAATCCGAAAACCAGCAGAACAAATTCACAATCCTCAAAACTGGCTTCTTCTGATCAGGAAACTTACTTAAGTAAGGGAGCATGTGCAAAACCTCACCGGCACCTCCCCCATGGGTGTTAAAGGTCCCTGACTTGGCCTTACTTTGCCTAAAGCACTTAAAATCCCCACAATAGTGGCCCTACAGTGCAAACAACATTTTTTTTTATTTATTTTTTTTTTTAACCTGCAATTTGCCCCCACCATGCACTGGCTTTGTTAAGGGCGAATGGCCCCCCGCTGATGCAACTGTTCGCCATAACCCAACCAAACCTGCCACTCATATACCTTATAAGCTTCCCCCGATGGAATCCATATACCAGAAAAGATGCCAACAATTGTCCGGCGCTTTTTTCCCACTAACACTTGCCAAATCACAAATGCCTGTAACCAGTTCATGAAAGCCTATGGGATCAGATGCCACCAGCGCTTCTGCTTGTCCTTCTTTTTACTGTCATCCTCTTTGCTTATCTAAAATAACTTTTTCAAAAGCAACAGGGGAAATTATCACAATATTTATTCATTTATCTAACGCTATTGGATCCACCACATTATACCTACATTTGTATCACTGTCCTCATTGGAGCTCAAAATCTAGAATCCCTATCAGTATGTCTTTGGAGTATGGGAGGAAGCCGAAGTACACAGAGGAAAACCACACAAACACAGGGAGAACATACAAACCCCCCTTGCAGATTTTACCCTTTGTGGGATCCGAATTCAGGACCACAGTGCTGCAAGACAGCAGTGCTACCCACTGAGCAACCACAAGACTGCAGTGCTACCCATTGAGCCACACAAGACTGCAGTGCTAACCACTGAGCCACCATGCCAACCTTTATACAAATGTCTGTAAAAGCAGTTCTGTGATGTTTTTTTTTAATTGTACTTCATATGCCTTACATGCCTGTATCCATCCATTAAATGAGAACCATCAAACAGACAGAGACTTCCCCCACGCTTTATCATGCAAGTAAATCCCATCCTTCCTCTTCACCATCTGAACTGATATAAACACTGGCTCTGACACCCTGCCCAGGCCCCACTGAGCCGCCAGCCACAATTCCTGTACCCCAAGCCCAGGAGCAAGCCAAATAAATACATACCCCGCCATAGCCCTATTACGGGGTACCAACTCCCTAACCTCTGACCAAACTATCGCTACACCACTCCCAACTAACTGGTCCGCCTGTCCCGCCGACACCACCTGACTAGACAAAAACACCCGGAAAACTGATAGAAAAAGAGGACAAACAAGACAGACATACTCACCAGGCTGCGCAGGAGCTTTGATCCCACCAGCTGAAATTCCCAAATCCTACTGACTATCCAAAACCATTCGGTAAATGGTGATGTGGACCTCGGATCAGCTGCTGCCAGGCCCAATTGCAGGAGAAGCCCACCTGGATGACTCGGAGACTGGATCCTGAGCTACAGGTTTGAGGGGGAGACCGACAACGATCCACTGACTGCCAGGAAGGAACCTTGGATCCTCCGGGAGACTGCTGTTGAAGCCAGCCAGGCCGCCCAACTGGTACATCGCCATGGCGACCCTCCGCGACATCAGGGAATTGAAGCAGGAGAGCAATGGCATGCCCCGCCCCCAGAGAGGCTGAGGCCTACCAACCGCTGCCGACCTCAGACGCGTCTGTGAATTCCTCTCTGGATGGTGTCGGCTCAGATAGTAATGCTGATGCCCCATGCCCGGAGGGTCCCCGAAGGGGGGGGGGCTTCTGCGCTGCTGCTGAGGCCACACCGGCACATCCATGGACCGTCCCGACAACGGCCAGGGCCTGCGTGGAGGCTGCTCCTGCGGCATGGATTGTTCACAGGAGGCTGCAGCTGCACCGCTGCTTGGATTGCCTGTAGCTGACTGTTGAGCCCCTCAGAGAGGGGCAGGGGATGGTGACTGGCTTCCACCCACAGCTGCTCAAACGGCTGGTGACTGATGACATCAGGAAGGTACTGTAAGATGTTGCTGCAGAGAGGGATATCTGGTGTCCAGAATCCCAGGGGAGCGCAGGTCAAAGGGATCCTCCACCCCCAGGCTGGCCTATATATGCTCCAACTGACCCATAATCCCCACCATCCTCCTTCTAGGGGTCACCTCCTCCTAACCAAGTTATGCTGGCCTCCACCCACACCGAGGGTGGGGCTCCGGCCTTGTACTTTCTCTGGAATCCCTACGCACTTTATATTTCGGCACGGAATATGTCACTAGCATATGGCAATTTCCTGACAATAGATGTGATGTATGGTCGCTAGTAATAAGCAAGCGCTAAAATGCTCAGGTGCTCGTTACTCAAGTAGCACAGTTTTTAATATTTGGTTGCTTGTCTCGAGTAACAAGCATAATTGAAGTCAATGGGAAATTCATGCATTTTTCTGGCAGACCATTCCAGGAGGTCTAGTGGGCCAGGAAAATCGCTGAGATGGATGAAAAACTGCTGAAATGGAATGTGAACAGTTTAGGCAAGATGCCTGGACATATCTCTGACTCCCAGGTCACTGCTGTGAAAAATTTTGTCAGCCAAACAGAAGATAACATGGATTTTAGAGGAAAAATGTTAGGAAACATTCTTTCGTGTGAAATGACCTATACATAAGGCAAGTTTTAAAGAGAGAAAAAAATACCTCCTCTACTCTTTAGGCTATGTTCACACATTTTTATACTCTCAATAGTGAAAAACATTACAAAAATGCTGAAAGCATTGACATGCTTTTTCTTTAAAAAAAAAATGCAGCCTTTTTCCATCTCAGTCAGAAAAAATAGGGATTTCTCAGATTTTTTCCCCATTTGTAAGATGTGTGTCTTGTAGACTGGTGAATCCTATGCAGTAAGTGCAAGGCCTATCAAAAATTGAAAGGAGGGATTGCAATATACCCTAGAATACATGTAGAGGATGGCCTTAGAAAACATTTTCCCCATTAGGAAATAGTGGAACTCCTAAATTTTTAAAATGTATGTGTGTCGCCCAGGGTTATGGGGTACTCGGTCCCGGGCATTGTATAACTGGGGAATGTTACTTTGGTGGGGGAGTGACAGGTCTAATCGACATCATTGGAGGTTTACTTCCATCCAGCCCCTTCCCTTAAGTGACTGTCGCGGGCGGAGGAGGGGACTCGGCGCTCTCCCACTGCTCGGGTCCGGCCGCTGCTGCTGCGGCTGCTGATCGGTGGTGGCTCGAGCGGTGGGCCGGATCCCGGGGACTCGAGTGGCGTTCCTCGCCCGTGAGTGAAAAGGGGAGTTTGACTGTGGGGATTAGATATTGTCCGTGACGCCACCCACGGTTGTGGTGAGCTTGGTGACACCACCGCTGCTCTGGACGGAGATCCCGGGAGCAATGACATGGAGCAGCTTGGATGTTAGTCCTCCCCTCCGTGGGTAGGGGGATTGGTTGTCCTGGGGCCCGGTGATGGGGTAGGGATGGATTGCAGGCGGATTACGGGGCCTGGCCAGGTGCAGGGTCGCGGGGGCAGCGCTGTGCCGCACGGCACGGTGGTACTCACTCAGCCAATGATGCACACAAAGTCTCCGGTAAAACAAACGGCTGGATGGACGGGTCCCACAGATGGCTGCGGTGTTTCTTCTCCCGGCAGGTTGATGGTGACTGCCTTTCCCTGCACCTGTGTAGTGTGTACGGTTCCAATGGGTTCCCACTGGTAACCCGCTCCCCAGCTTGGATGGATGCTGAAGGAGCCCCTTTTGCCCGCAGGCTCTGGCCCTGGAAACTTTAGCCCTGGCGGTGACTGTGTTTCCCTCTCTCGGTTGGACTGTTGCCTTCTGTCGGGACTTGGCTGCTGGGAAACCCAGGAGGTTCCCTTTGCTAACGGATTTGACAAATTCACGGCGACTCCCAGCCTTGTCGGGGTCCGTAAGCCACTGCCAGATGGTGCTGGCTTCTCTTTGCGTACCAGTCCGCTACCGCCGGGCCACCGCCCATCCACGGTCCTTACGGCTAGCTCCAATAGGCCACTCCTGCAGACGGTCACCACCGTCTGCCAACCCTGCTGTTCCGTTCGGGCCACACACCCGGACCAACTTCAGACCTCTCAACTGCTACTTCCCTCCTTCCACTTTCACTTCCAAACTCTATCTGCCTGCTTTTCCCGCCTCCAGGACTGTGAACTCCTCGGTGGGCGGGACCAACCGCCTGGCCCACCCCCTGGTGTGGACATCAGCCCCTGGAGGAAGGCAACAAGGGTTTTTGTCTGACTTTGGTGTGCCTGACCGGGAGTGTGGGGTGTGTTGGTGTAGTACCTGTGACGATCTGGCTTGTCCAGGGCGCCACATTACCCTTTAGCAAAATGCAGACCATCCACGGGCTGCCCGTCCATCACCGGTTTTATTTTCACAAACTGGAAAAGATAAAACGGTAAAACATGTAATACAAGTATATTAACTCTTCCCACATCGGGAGGCATATTTCTTAAACGTTACTAAATGGTACGGCTTCCGCTCTCTCCCACCCAAGCAACCTGGCCCTGATGCTGCCCCTAAGCAAATGGGCAGCACCCCTTGACCCCAGTCCAGCACAAGTTACCCGAGCGGGTTCTGTCCTTTTCAGGGGACCCACGTCCATGGGGAACCCCTGAAACCCCCCAGAGGATTGCCACCGGTTGCGGTAGTGGTGGGCCTGGGCCATCACTTCCCTCCAGGCCCATCCTCCAAATCAGCCTCTCCGGAGGCGGTAACGGTAAAGCCAACATTTTTATTTACATACCACAAGTTCGTGGTTGCCCTGCCAGTTCTCGGGCTTGTCCGTAGCAGTTTCTACGCATTGATTGCAAACAGTCCCCACGGGGACAACAGTTGCCGGCAACGACCGGTTCAAATCAGGGTTTCAATCAGGTAACATCTCGGTAATCATTCACTTATCATTCTTTTAAAACGTTCACAACGGTACTTTGGTGGTCCCAACAGGGACAACTTGCAACGGGGCTCCGCTGCCATCACTGCGATTCTTCGGCATCGGTCGGGGGAGGGGGCGCGGTGAACACCCGGGCCTCTTGGCTGCCCCTAAGCTTTGCATCCAACGCAAACCACCCCCTCTCCCCGCAGTGCCGGGTGTACTGCACCAGGTCTCCCGGCATCAGGTTGCGGCCTGGGTGCTCCTCCGGCAGGTGGGCATTGACATCCTGCTGGGCTATAAAGACTTCGGCCTCCAGGCCTGGCTCATAAATAAAGCCATTGCCCCGGCGGACATCAAACCGCCTCACCTGCCCTTCATGCAGGGGCCCCAGACATGGAAGGTCGCTTGCCGGAGACTCTCTTTTTCCCAGATCGTGCGCACCACCAACTCTGCCTTCTTTCTCTCCCTTTCCGCGATCTCCGGGCCCAGCGGTGTCGGCTCCCTGTCCCAATACGGGGCTGCTGCGAGCTCCGGCGCACGGGTCGGGCCCCGCGAGACCTTCTGGACACTGCCCACCACTGGCGATCTGGGTGGAAGGTCCCGCGGTGACTTGGCCTGGGGTGCTGCCTTGCAGCGGCAACCCGGCGCAACCTCAGCCGAGGTGTGGGGAATGGGCACAGGAGTCCTCTTCTGCCGGGCCTCCTGCATGGAGCGGCTTGTCGGCTCCGGTTCGGGGAAAGTCTCCGCAGATGCCTCCGGTTCAGGCTTTGGCACCTTCCATGGAAGCAGTTCCGATCGGTCGCGGGCTCCGGCGGCAGGCCCATCCGCCTGGGCGGACATGCGGGGTACCGCTACTGGTTGCGGTGGTAGCGGGCCTAGTGGCGGGGGCGCGGCAGCAAATACGGGTAGCGGGGGAGGTATCTGGGTGAGCGGGTGTGGACCGGGTCCCTCGGCCGCGATGACCGACCCACTAGGGGCACAGGGGCGTGGGTCACTCACCCTCCCTTACAAAACTACCTCTTCCTCGCGTCTCTGCATGGTCGCCACAACCTCCGCCATGTCGGCCTCCCACTCCTCCAGGAGGAGCTGCATCTTGACCTGCAGCCGTTGTTGGAGCTGAGCCGTCCGGATCTCCACCCACGCCGCGGTTCCAGGCGCGGGGGCTACGGTGCTGAGGGACGGCATGAACATGGCCCTGGCGGCCTCTTCCAGGAACCAGCAACAAGATGGCCACAGGGTCCTGGCGTCCCTGCTTTTATAGCCGCACGCTACATGCGGCCAGACGCCATCAGTCCCTCTTAGTCTCTTTCCGGCTCCTCCTCTACAGGGGCGGGGTTTAGGCCTTCGCGCCTCCACTGCTCGAGGAGATGCTTGAGCGGGAATTTTTCGCGCCCAAGATGGCGGCTTCTACAAATTTTCAGCCGGACACCTCCGGCGGTCACAAGGCGCACCTCTACCAGACGGCAGAGCGGTAAGATCCTGTTCGTGACGCCAAGTTGTCGCGGGCGGAGGAGGGGACGCGGCGCTCTCCCACTGCTCGGGTCCGGCCGCTGCTGCTGCGGCTGCTGCTCGGTGGTGGCTCGAGCGGTGGGCCGGATCCCAGGGACTCGAGTGGCGTTCCTCGCCCGTGAGTGAAAAGGGGAGTTTGATTGTGGGGATTAGATATTGTCCGTGACGCCACCCACGGTTGTGGTGAGATTGGTGACACCACCGCTGCTCTGGACGGAGATCCCGGGAGCAATGACAGGGAGCAGCTGGATGTTAGTCCTCCCCTCCGTGGGTAGGGGGATTGGTTGTCCCGGGGCCCGGTGATGGGGTAGGGATGGATTGCAGGCGGATTACGGGGCCTGGTCAGGTGCAGGGTCGCAGGGGCAGCGCTGTACCGCACGGCACGGTGGTACTCACTCAGCCAATGATGCACACAAAGTCTCCGGTAAAACAAATGGCTGGATGGACGGGTCCCACAGACGTCTGCGGTGTTTCTTCTCCCGGCAGGTTGATGGTGACTGCCTTTCCCTGCACCTGTGTAGTGTGTACGGTTCCGATGGGTTCCCACCGGTAACTCACTCCCCAGCTTGGATGGGTGCTGAAGGAGCCCCTTTTGCCCGCAGGCTCTGGCCCTGGAAACGTTAGCCCTGGCGGTGACTGTGTTTCCCTCTCTCAGTTGGACTGTTGCCTTCTTTCGGGACTTGGCTGCTGGGAAACCCAGGAGGTTCCCTTCGTTAACGGATTTGACAAATTCACGGCGACTCCCAGCCTTGTCGGGGTCTGTAAGCCCCTGCCGGATGGTGCTGGCTTCTCTTTGCGTACCAGTCCGGTACCGCCGGGCCACCGCCCATCCACGGTCCTTACGGCTAGCTCCAATAGGCCACTCCTGCAGACGGTCACCACCGTCTGCCAACCTTGCTGTTCCGTCCGGGCCACACACCCGGACCAACTTCAGACCTCTCAACTGCTACTTCCCTCCTTCCACTTTCACTTCCAAACTCTATCTGCCTGCTTTTCCCGCCTCCAGGACTGTGAACTCCTCGGTGGGCGGGATCAACCGCCTGGCCCACCCCCTGGTGTGGACATCAGCCCCTGGAGGAAGGCAACAAGGGTTTTTGTCTGACTTTGGTGTGCCTGACCAGGAGTGTGGGGTGTGTTGGTGTAGTACCTGTGACGACCTGGCTTGTCCAGGGCGCCACATGACCAGAAGACATGAATCACATATGATAGTACTGCCCCCCTCATGTGCCCAAACAATGGCATCCATGCTATATAAAGACACACATCCACGCTCTAACCCCATGGCCCCGCGAGGAAGACTTTATCGAAACACGTTGGGGTTGGACACACCCTGACACCTACCCTAGGCACTTCTCACGCTATGGGTAAGATAGGAGGATGGTGGTTGTTGTCACTGTGTTGAGGAACTAACTGCTTGAATGAACTACTTGTGCTTATGGACTCTACTTTAGCGCCATCTAGGGGATTGGTTTAGCTACATCAGGTCTACTCCTTACAAACTAGTAAGTATGATCCACAATATCCACAATTATAGGGTTTTGACGCTATTCTAGCATCTCCTAGGGTTGGATTTATTTATTTATTGTAGACTATTGCTTTACTCCACTTAATGGGCCATATATACAGTGCCTACAAGTAGTATTCAACCCCCTGCAGATTTAGCAGGTTTGATAAGATGCAAATAAGTTAGAGCCTGCAAACTTCAAACAAGAGCAGGATTTATTAACAGATGCATAAATCTTACAAACCAACAAGTTATGTTGCTCAGTTAAATTTTAATAAATTTTCAACATAAAAGTGTGGGTCAATTATTATTCAACCCCTAGGTTTAATATTTTGTGGAATAACCCTTGTTTGCAATTACAGCTAATAATCGTCTTTTATAAGACCTGATCAGGCCGGCACAGGTCTCTGGAGTTATCTTGGCCCACTCCTCCATGCAGATCTTCTCCAAGTTATCTAGGTTCTTTGGGTGTCTCATGTGGACTTTAATCTTGAGCTCCTTCCACAAGTTTTCAATTGGGTTAAGGTCAAGAGACTGACTAGGCCACTGCAACACCTTGATTTTTTCCCTCTTGAACCAGGCCTTGGTTTTCTTGGCTGTGTGCTTTGGGTCGTTGTCTTGTTGGAAGATGAAATGACGACCCATCTTAAGATCCTTGATGGAGGAGCGCAGGTTCTTGGCCAAAATCTCCAGGTAGGCCGTGCTATCCATCTTCCCATGGATGCGGACCAGATGGCCAGGCCCCTTGGCTGAGAAACAGCCCCACAGCATGATGCTGCCACCACCATGCTTGACTGTAGGGATGGTATTCTTGGGGTCGTTTGCAGTGCCATCCAGTCTCCAAACATCACGTGTGTGGTTGGCACCAAAGATCTTGATCTTGGTCTCATCAGACCAGAGAAACTTAAACCAGTCTGTCTCAGAGTCCTCCAAGTGATCATGAGCAAACTGTAGACGAGCCTTGACATGACGCTTTGACAGTAAAGGTACCTTATGGGCTCGTCTGGAACGGAGACCATTGTGGTGGAGTACGTTACTTATGGTATTGACTGAAACCAATGTCCCCACTGCCATGAGATCTTCCCGGAGCTCCTTCCTTGTTGTCCTTGGGTTAGCCTTGACTCTTCGGACAAGCCTGGCCTTGGCACGGGTGGAAACCTTCAAAGGCTGTCCAGGCCGTGGAAGGCTAACAGTAGTTCCATAAGCCTTCCACTTCCGGATGATGCTCCCAACAGTGGAGACAGGTAGGCCCAACTCCTTGGAAAGGGTTTTGTACCCCTTGCCAGCCTTGTGACCCTCCACGATCTTGTCTCTGATGGCCTTGGAATGCTCCTTTGTCTTTCCCATGTTGACCAAGTATGAGTGCTGTTCACAAGTTTGGGGAGGGTCTTAATTAGTCAGAAAAGGCTGGAAAAAGAGATAATTAATCCAAACATGTGAAGCTCATTGTTCTTTGTGCCTGAAATACTTCTTAATACTTTAGGGGAACCAAACAGAATTCTTGTGGTTTGAGGGGTTGAATAATAAATGACCCTCTGAATAAATTTTTCACAATTTAAAAAAAAAATAAAAAAAGAAATAACATTCATTTTTGCCGCAGTGCATTTCACACTTCCAGGCTGATCTACAGTCCAAATGTCACAATGCCAAGTTAATTCCGAATGTGTAAACCTGCTAAATCTGCAGGGGGTTGAATACTACTTGTAGGCACTTTATATATATATATATATATATATATATATATATATATATATATATATATATAAAAATATAAAATATCCCTCTGATAATTATTCTTTTTGTGCTTGACTTGGGTGCCCGTGTGCTGGCTGTTTTGGGGCTTTTTCTGTAGTCCTCACAATTCTCTGTCTATTTTTAGTGATTCAATTGTGATATTATCAATACTTTTCTATTATGTAACCCCACTGGGGATAACATTTATAATTGTGTATTGTCTTTTTTTTATTGTTCTAATAAAAAGTGCAATTATTTAAAGACTATTCCTGATTGATTACTTCCGTTATATAGTGGGGGTTGATATATTGGCCATTAAAAATTCCCCTGCTTTTTGGCCTAGCTGATTATAAACTATGTATATATATATATATGGGGGAAGACGCAGCTAAGAGCGGTATTATTACAGACTAGATTTTTTTTACTTAGATGTAGATTTTTCATGTAGCAACTGCAGGAAGGCCTATAAGACTATATTCCCTACCTACAGGCCTCTAATACACTATCCCCACTCTAGACGTTCATGCTACAAGAGCGGTATTATTAGAGAACAGAATACATTTTTGGTAGCAACGCTACGGTCTGTAAAGCTAAAGTCCCTGCCTAAAGGCCTCACTCATCCTGACTCAAAAATCTCCACCGACATTAATTGTAGACTAAGAGCGGTATTATTAGAGAATATAATAGATATCTTAGGTAACAACAGCACACTCTGTATGGCTAAATTCCCTTCCTACAGGCCTTTAATATACTATCCCTAATCCAGAAGCTCAGTAGACACTAATTGAAGTCTAAGAGCGGTATTATTAGAGAAAATAATTTTTTTAGGTAGCAGCAGCATGGTTTGTAAGGCTAGAATCCATGCCTACAAGCCTTATATTCACTACATCTTCTCCAGCAGCTTCCCCTACACTAAATATAGCTAAGTATTATTACAAAATAGAATTTTCATTTAGCAGCAGCACCATGGTCTCTTAGGCTAGAATCCCTGCCTACAGGCCTCTAATGCACTATCCCAACTCCAGAAGCTCACCCGATACGAATTGCAGACTAAAGGGTGCTTTACACGCTGCGACATCGCTAGCGATTGGTAGCGATTTTGAGCGCGATAGCACCCACCCCCGTCATTGGTGCGACATTTGGTGCTCGCTGCCGTAGCGAATATTATCGCTACGGCAGTGTCACACGCACATACCTTGTCAGTGAAGTCGCTGTGACTGCCGAACAATCCCTCCCTCAAGGGGGAGGTGCGTTCGGCGTCATAACGACATCACTGCGGCGTCACTAAGCGGCCGGCCAATAGAAGCGGAGGGGCGGAGATGAGCGGGACGTAACATCCCGCCCACCTCCTTCCATTGCCGGTGGACGCAGGTAAGGAGATGTTCGTCGTTTCTGCGGTGTCACACACAGCGATGTGTGCTGCCGCAGGAACGATGAACGACATTGTACCTGTGGCAGCAGCGATATTAATGAAAGGCGCGACGTGTCAGTGATCACCGTTTTTGAACGATTTTGCGATCGTTCATCGTCGCTTCTTGGTGTCACATGCTGCAATGTCGCTACCGGCGCCGGATGTGCATCCCTAATGATGTGACCCCGACAATATATGTTGCAGCGTGTAAAGCACCTTTAACAGCTGTATTATGAGAGAATAAAATAGATTTTTTTTTTTAGTTAGCAAAAGCACTATTTTCAAGGCTTGAATACCTGCCTACAGTCCTCTAATACACTATTCCTTCTCCAGCAGCTTGCCCTAAACGAAATGCAGCTAAAAGCGATATTACAGTAGCAAGGTCTTTATGGCTAGATTCTCAGCCTACAGGTGTCTAATACATTATTCCTTCTCTAGATATTCACTCGACACTAACTGCATAATAAGAGCAGTATTATTAGATAATAGAATAGAATAGATTTCAATTAATACTAGTGAGCAACAGTCCCAGAATTGGCGCATCCATTGGATGCGCCAATTCTAATGCCTTGCCTGGCTCATGCTGATTGCCCTGATGTGGTGGCAAAAATCACAGCTGTCATCAAGCCATAAGTCTGAGACATTCCTAATACTAACCCTGCTTTGTGAGAAGAAATAAACACAGAATATCCTTTGATTGAAATGAAAAACCCACACACCCACGTTCAGCTCTTTAGTAACCCCAAAAACACCATTACAGGTCCAACATAATCAACACAATATCCTGCGATAATCCTGGATTAAGAATCTGCAGTGATGGAAAACCGCGACCGATCACCACAGTCTCTGAGACACACTGAGGGCAGTGGACAATTCAGCTCCCACAGTACCAAGTGTTACCACTGGTGAATCCACTGTCAGATTGACGGACTAATGAATCACGGGAAACAGCGCTACAGCAGTCTGGCAATCCGGTAGTCATGTCACCAGAGCTCACACTCAGGCTCTCCGCCACTGCCCTCAGGGAACTCAGTTGAACTCGCTGCCGGAGTGTCAGGTTGTGGAACACGGCAGCACAGCAGTGTACGAGTGTGCACCTTGGTAAGCTGATTGCCGGATTGCCTGACTTCTGTGGTGCCATGTTTCGCAATCTTGCAGTCTAGCAGCAGGTTCAACTGAGTTCACTGAAAGTAGTGGGTGAGCCCCCAAGTGTGAACTCCAGTGATCTGAGTGACGTTACCACTTCTCACAGCTGAGGGTTTCCCACTTTAGACTCAGTTGAATCTGCTGCCGGATTACCAGACTGTTGGATTGTGGGACACAGCAACACAGCAGTCCAGCAATCTGACAATGAGTTGAACTGAGTTCACTGAAGGCAGGTCTGTCAGCTCCCCAAGTGTGAGCTCTGGTGAACTGACTGCTGAATGGCCGGACTGCTGTGGTGCCGTGTCCCACAATCCAGCAGTACAGTAATCCAGCAGCGGGTTCAGAGCTGGTCACAGTTTGAACTATGGGAGCCTGGCTGTGACCTCTGGTAAACTGAGTGACATCACAGCTTCTCACAGCTGCCCTCAATGTATCCTGGAAGCTGTAGTGACTGGTAACATTATCCATCACTGGAGGTTCTGGATGTAGCAGAGCCTGGATCGTCGTGGGACACTGTGTGGATTACGTCGAACCTGCAGGGGTATTTTGGGGGATAATAAAGGGGTGAAAAAGGGTGTGTGTTTTTTTTATTTCAAATAAAGATTTTTTTCTGCATGTGCATTTATTTATTTTGACCTACAAGGTTGTAATGGGGGTGTCTCATAGACACCTACCCACTACTAACCTAGGACTTGATCGCAGAGGTGACTTTTTTGACAAATCACAGCTGTAATTAACTCCATATATTACACCAATTACAACTGCATGAGGGCAATTGGTATGAGCCAGGTAATTGGTGCCAATTTTGGATGGTTTTGTGCTGCAATTTTCAAGCTAGGAGGGACCAATAACCATGGCTATTCCCAGCCTTATAATACCAGCCTGCAGCTGTCCTCTTTACGTTGGGTAGTTATCAAAAACGAGGGGACCCCACATCACTTTTATGTATGCTATGTGTCTCCCAGTATGTGCTTAGAGACCATGTAAAACCTGCTGGGGCTTTTTATTATTAAAGAGATCTGTAGGGTTGGTAGTGGGACAGATCTCTTCCTCCTATCTGAGTTTTGCAACAGGCTCATGTCCCGGGAATTGCATTTAATCTTGCGGTGTGTGTGAGCTGGGATCTAGGCTGCTGGAAAAGCAGGTCTGTGTGAAGCTGGCTGTGTGGAGTGACACAGACCAGTACTGAGAGACCTGGACACTGTAAGCAGACTCTGAACCCGATATTCCTACAGGGGTACAGAAGTCAAGCAGACACTAGGAGAAAAACCCTGCACCCAAGATTCCTACAGCAGTTCAGGTGTTGACCGGGACATTTGTAGGTTGGTGTAAGTGTGAACTGGCTGCACTCCAGGTATCCAAATCTGTAACATTTGTGTTGTGTGAATAAAAGACTGTTTGGTGTAAACAAGATCCTGGGTCTTTGCCTCAGTTTACTGGCTATAGAAAGCCATTGCCTCACAGTACCCATAGTATCTGAGTGTACGAAGTACCTCTACTTGTAGTTTACTCGCCTATAGCCCAGCATTGAGACCACCATCAATTATGGATAAGTAGGCAATGCTTTTGACTGAGAAACAACCCTATATCATTAGGCTTCTTTGACTGAACTTGACAGTTCCTTCAATTTCTTGATCTGTTAGCCCCTTTTTCCCTTGTTTTTTTGCAAACCCATTTGCACCCATCAAAGCCTAGTCTAGTGACCTTCGTCTAATCACTCCAAATCACCTATTTCCAATCTCCTACTGTAAACATTTCTACCTTTTGGCAAACTTGTGATTATGCTTCTTATGACAATATTAAAATCAAGGCTTTTTCACCTTTTTCATCCCACCTTTTGTAACGTGTGTTGCATAGAGCTTACATGGCTGTGTGTGATCTCACTATTATGAAGCACGAGCCATCTCCACTTCAGTGTTTGTCACACCAGATTTGATACACCTTGTGATGAGCCAACCTCTTGGCTAATATTTTGCAATGACGTCAAATCTCTTAGCTTTTGTATGGATGCAAGTACTTTATGTTATATTCTGCCAACTGTCATGGCACTCACATGATGCAGTTTGGCAATTTTCTTGGCTGATAGACTGTTATCAATAATCTGGATGATGCTGTTTCTTTTTTCTTGGGAAATCTTTTTTGTGGCTACTCCTTGATTCAAGCCAGTAATTATTCTCTGAGAATCAACATAATAACACATGGCTATTAGGGAATGCGAGAACAGGTTGTAATTTGTAGTATACTGGAAGAAAACGATTTTTCAAACATTAGGAGCAAAACAGTAACAATGCAGTGATGTGACAAAAATCACCATAACTAATCATATGCTGAATAGTTACATGTCAAATTTATGTTTGAGATAGTTCAGAACATAGTCTATAAAATGCAGTTACTCTCACTTTCAAAGTTGAAGTGAACATTGAGATACGAAGCCTGAAATTCAAAACTTCAAAACATTCTTACCCTCTTGGTCTTCAGTGTAATATTCCCACAATGGAGAGGAGAAATTTATAAATAAAAACTACATTTTACTCAGATCTTCAACCACTATTCCATTATGTGGCCAGTTTAGTATGGTTAGAATGGTGAAAGGTTCTGTTTAGACAAGATTGCAGCTGGGTGAAATGAGTATTTGTAATGGATAAATGGCCTGACGTGGAAGGGGCTTGACTAAGTGCCTGCCTAGTTGATGCTAGGTGCCACTCCAAGGGTAGTGCCAAGGACTGTGGCATCTAAGCGGAACTGAGTGACAGCAGGCCAGGGTTATAGTCACAAAAAGGATAGGCACTGGCAGGACAAATCGGGCAGAAACTGGAACACAGACTGGATTGAAACAAGAACACAAATATAGGCAGGTGCACAACTTCCGTCATGGGTCATCAGGCACAGGTCATCTGGCACAAGACATTAAGAGGGACTCCGGACACAAGTCATCAGGTACGGATCACCAGGCACAGAACATCGGGCCTGGACATCAGACACAGGACATCGAGTTGCATGTCCAGGACATCAGGCAAAGGTTATCAAGCACAGGAAATCAGGCTAGGAACATTTGAACAGGTGCAGGATACAAGCTAGTGTTGCGGACGGGGGCCGGGCCGCTGCAGGGGCTGCTCGGATCCGGGTTCGTTACTGCGGCTCAAGTGGTTGCCGGACCCGGGCTCGTACGGCCGTCGTCCTCACAACCGTAGGAAGGGAATATTTACAGGGGATTGATTTGTCATTGACGCCACTTGCGGGTTACGGTTAGGTATTGGTAGCACCGCCGCTGCCTGTTGATGGGATGCCCGGGGCTGATGGAGCGGGGCAGCAGGATGGAATCCCCTCCATGGGTAGGGGAGGTGTAGTTCTGGGGCCCAGGTACACGGGAGTAGTGTCTTCTGGAAGGGATGTGCCGGGTTGGACGGGGGATCAATGGTGTACTCACAGTTTAAAGAATCACATACAAGTCCAGTGGTAAACCAAGTTGCCAGTGACTGGTGGCCTCTGGCAGGTGTATTTGGGTCCCACACCCGGGTGTAGCAATTAGGGGTCCCTTCCTCATGCACTCAGTGTCTGTGTCTTCTCTGGGACAACTCCGCTTGGAATGGGGAAGTCCACTCCCAGTACTGTGTATGTTTGGGAGCTGTTGCTCGCGAAATCTGACCCATGGGATTTCTGTGGGTTCTGACGGACACCCTATCCCCTGCGTTGGGCTTCCGTTTCTCTCTCTGGGCTTCTGTGGAACAAGGCCTGAAACCTTGTCCCCTGCTGGTCACTTAACAAGGGGGCTTGCAACCGTCCTCGTCCTAGGGTCCAGGTACCCTGACTGTGCATGGCATCTGGACCTGATTCCCGCACCGGCGGGCAACAACCCTGCCCCGGTCCACTTAAGGTCTCCCACAACCGGATCTCCGTCGCCTATAGTCCTGCTTGCCGTCTGCCACCTAGTCCGTTAGTCGAGGGGCCCCTACCCCTGACTCCACTACACCTCCACACTCTTCCACTGTCAACTGTCAACTTCTCACTGTCATGTTCCCGCCCCTGACACCTCAGGACCCCTAGGTGGGCGCTCCCATCTGCCTGGTCCCGCCCACTGGTGTGTCCCTATTTTATGGGGGTTTGACTAGGCTTTACTGGCTGTGTGTTGTAGCTGGGTGTGGGTTGTGTGTTGGAATGCCAAGGAGGATGGACTACTTCTGTGACTACCTGGTTTTGCCAGGGCATCACACTAGTACCAGGACACAGGGACACAGACAGGATGGGTCCAGGGACACGGACATGGTTGACACAACAGACTCAGAGCCATGTGAGAGTACATGACTGTTGCGAAGGGCCGAACTAGTATGGGCAAATTATTTTTTTCAATATTAACATTCATATATTATTATTATTTTATATTAAATTTTATTGCATATTATTGGAAATGGTGCAGGAAGGGTTGATGCCACGCTGACATGGATAGAAGGAGACTCCAAGGAAAATAAATGTTGATTATTGTTAAAAATAAGCCTTCCTGTACCATTCCAAATCTACCTATGGGGCTGCGGCAGCTGTGTTATACATCATGTCAGTACAGTGGTTGTGACTGTCACAACTCACTAAGGTGAACCTCACTCAGTGCTTTCACCCTCATTCATCACCTGGGTAGGACCCTATTTGTGCTTCTCTGTTTTCCAGCTTTTATACAGATTGCTTATTATTGACCAGAGCAAAACCATAGAATTTACAGAGTTTTTAAAAATTTTATTAAAAAATTGTAAATCAAACGGCTCCAGTATTTCAGCCCTTGTACCAAAATTAACAGCTCCCCACAAAACAGTATGATGACCCTACAACCTCCACATATACTATGATGGTTCCCTCAGGCCCATACACATTATGAGGCCCCACAACCTAGCAAAAAAAAATTATACCAGACTCAGTATGTTTGCCCCGACAAATGAATAACACTAGCCTCTAAAATTAGCAATAGCCTAGAAACGTTTACTACATATAACACAATTATTGACTCCAAGTATTAGGCTAAAAGATTATTTTATTGTACAAAAATAGAAATAGAATAACAATTAAATAGAAAAATTTAAAATACAAATACAAAGCTGCTGTGTCAGATCAATGGTGAACGTTAAATCAAGATACATCACATTACTATTAGCAGGAGTTCATCACAGCATAGGTGTGTGCATTATAATAATGGGATTATATCTACATGTAAATATATAAATATATAATTATATAATGGAGTCCGAAGCTGTATATAACAATTTGTTGTCAGCTATACATGCACAGTCATGCGCTGTACAAATTGCAGAGTGCTAGCTAATCATATAGTATGGCTTATAAGGCTGGCAACAAACAGTAATCTAAGTATAGAGGACTGCGTTACTTACATGGGAAATACCACCACCACGTCTGCTCACCTCAACATATGTTTCAAAAATGTGCCTCCTGAAGAAGAAATAATTTTTGAAACATATGTTGAGGTGACCAGACGTGGTGGTGGTATTTCCCATGTGAAATCGAGATGAGAGTGGGATGGGTGGCTTACAGGTCACTGCTTCCAGCCCTGATGCTGTCTCGAACCTCAGTCCGGAAAGGAATAGCCAGAGAGCCGAATGTGTCCTGTTGCCCATTGTTTACCCAGATCTGCATTATAAGATTTCATTAAATTGATTTATACATTTTTGTGTATATATATCAAATGCAATTAATTAATATATTTCTTGTATATTTATGCACTGTTGTATAATTATATCTTGCCTAATTCTGTTAAAAGTTTGTTTAATTTTAATATTTATTATTTTGAGTCAAAACAGTCGATCTTCAATTTTTAAGAATAATATACTGTAATATATTTATATATTTGTAAAATGTTCAGGCATCTGATTGGGCAGTTGCAATTATAGGGTTGGCAGGGACAAAACAAAGGAAACCAAAGGAATCCTTCTGTTCTTGTACAATCTATACTCATCTCTGCGGATATGAGGGAGGGTAAAAAGCCAGGATTAATTCTTCGCTTCCGGATCGGATTAATTTGACACCGCTTTTGTACTTCTTTGCAATCCTGCCAGTCACATGCATGGACATCATATATAGTAAGTTAAAATATGTTGTGAAATAGTCATAGTTATAATGCTAAAATCTCAAATTACTAAGAAGAGTCTTTTAACTATTCTGGGCTATTTTAATATTTGTGATGCAGCTAAACATATGTTGCAAATCCATACACATTTTTTCGTTACCACTTTATGACAGCCAGCTGCAAGTGTTGAAAAAAAACGTAAATGCTGACTGGTCAGACATTTTTCAAACCTTTGGATTTTTCAAAGTCTTGGTTATTATTACTGTCTGACTGTAATCATATCTTCACCATAGGGAGCCTCTGATGCTTTTCATTTGCATCAAGTCAGTTGCCTTCTTTCCTGTTTCTTTTTTCCCTCCCCTCTGGAAATAAGCTTAAATAATTTAACAAACTGCACACATGGATTGTGATTACTGAACCATTCTGAAACACTTTGCAAATGGACTATTATGCTATGGGAATATAACCTCTTTTTATCATCACTAACATTCCTGTTTTAAAGCATTTTATTTCATTGTCTACAAATTGTGAAAAACTGAGCTACTAATGTGTTCTACAATTGACTTCTTTCAGATATTACAAATTGTGTTCCCTTCACAAAATTCATCACAACATATCTTCCCAAGCAGTACATATTAACCTGCAACATGTATCAGAAGATAAACCTCTTTGGTTTTTAAACCATAGGTCCCTTAGATGGTAGCTGGGGACACAGACTATCAAATAGACAGACTCAGTCGGTCACCTCTGTAAAACACTATTCTGAAAAGTGCTTGTCTGGTAAAATGCATAATTCTTAAATATGGATTAATAAATTTCAGGTTACAAATATTTTCTGGGAGATAGTTGTATGGAGTTTAAAATTTGTCTTTAGGGTGCTTTACAGGCTGCGACATCGCTAACGATATATCGTCGGGGTCACGATGTTTGTGACGCACATCTGGCGTCGTTAGCGACATCGCAGTGTGTAACACCTCTGAGCGACCTAAAACGATCACAAAAGAGGTAAAAATCATTGGTATTGGAGAGGTCGCTCCAACACCAAAAATTGTTGACAGGTGAGAAGCGAGGTTGTCTGTCGTTCCTGCGGCAGCACACATCGCTATGTGTGACACCGCAGGAACAAGGAAACTCACCGTTACCTGCGTCCCGCCGCTCATCTCTGCCCCTCCTCTGCTATTGGGCGGCCACTTAGTGACGTCGCTATGACGCCGAATGAACCGCCCCCTTAGAAAGGAGGTGGTTCGCCGATCACAGCGACGTCGCTAGGCAGGTAAGTAATGTGACGGGTGTAAGCGATGTTGTGCGCCACGGGCAGCGATTTGCCCGTGTCGCACACCCAATGGGGGCGGGTACGCTCACTAGCGATATCAGTACTGATATCGCAGCGTGTAAAGTACCCATTAAAGTTGTAGGATAAAGATATTAAAGGGAACCTGTCAGGCCACCTGTGCCCTCCAACCCGGCAGCATTCACATGTGTATGTCAAAATTCCCTCCCTAACCAGACCTGTATATTGCTATTTACTAAAATCAATGTTTAAAAAAAAGCATCTATAAGGTGCACTGTTTCTATGCTAATTAGGGCCTCGACTAGATGAAGGGGCATCAGTTCACCAGACTAGTCAACCCTCTTTCCATGTTATCATGCCCTTGTGGGTTCCACAAGTTGGTGTCCCCACACCTCCTCGAAATCTTGCTGTTTGAAAGCATCAGTGCACCTGAGAAGCTGAGTGTATGCATCTCGGCTTCATAAAAGTGTACTGCGCATGACCAAAAGTGCAGAGACTGTTTTTCTGATCATGCGCAGTGCGACTCTTTAACACTAGAAGTCCCAGAGAGGGGTCATTTAACATTTCTACCATTGAAACCCTATGGAGCTCGAAATTCCTGGGACTTCTAGTGTTAAAGCCGGGATGTGTACACCCGCTTCTGAGACACACTGACACTGCCGAAATGAGCCACATGCATGCAAAAGTCTTCCATGAGCTGTGGTACTGCCAGCTTGTGGCAATCATGTTATGATGCTCACAGGGGTGTGATTAGGGCTTTGACTAGACATAGGGGCGTTAGTTCACCAGACTAGTTAACCCTCTTTACATGTTAGTTGGCGTCCCCGCACCTCCTTGAAATCTTGTGCATTCATGAGACTCTGTTTGACAGTGTCAGTGCACCTCAGAAGCTGAGTGTATTTGTCTTGGCTTCATAAAAGCGTTCTGCGCATGACCAAAAGTGCAGAGACTGCCGAAATGAGCAACACACAAGCAATAGTCTTCCAAGAGCTGCAGTACTGCCAGTTCGTGGTAATCATGTTATCACACCCACAGGGGCATGATAACATGTAAATAGGGCCGACTAGCCTGGGGAAACAACACCCCTTCAACTAGTCAAGGCCCTATTCAGCATAGGAAAAGCACACTTTATAAATGCTTTTTTTAAACATTGAGTTTAGTAAATAGCATTATACAGGGCTGGTTAGGCAGGGAATTTTAGCATACACATACTGCTGGGTTGGAAGGCAAAAAAGATCTGACAGGTTTCCTTTAAGCGGGTTGTCTACTTTCAAGAAAGGGGACACCAAATACTGAAAAATGCCTAAAATAACAAACACAGTAGGTACTAGAATTTACTGTTGTTGTGTCCAGTGATAGCTCTCCTCCACTGCTTTGGTTATAATGTTTTGGCTTTAGGGGCAACATCTACCTTAGCACAGCTGCCAACAAGCTGAGTGGTTAGCTACATTGGTGATGCACGGTGTTGCTGTGATGTCACCGCTGCTGCCAAAATTCTGAGACCAGAGCAGGAGTGGGGAGCCATAATTGTTCCTATGTTGGATAAGTACCTGCTATGTTTGTTATTTTAGATATTTTACAGTATTTTGGCTTCAACTTCCTGCAAGTAAAGATCTCATTATAGTAAAGTGTATGTGTTTTTGTGTAGAAAACAATAACATATTAGAGGGTGAAATTGCTGTGAGTCCCCCACAAAGTAACAAAATAAAAGGGCTGCATCATTGCCTCTACTAAGTAACCTGACAGCATCTTCTCAAGTAAAGCTGAGAAAAACTTGAAACCCACAAGGAGGAAACGCTATCTTCTATGCATCATCTACTCCAAAACCTGGAAGACCTCATTTACTTTGAGGGATAAAAGATGATTTTTCCCATGCCTAAGCCCTTGCTTGCTCTGAAATCACCTTGACTAGTGAAGGCCAGCAAGACATTAGACTCGCCACTGCAATAAGACAACACAAGGAAGGTAAGACAAACAGTGGGTAAAGAAGACATAACAAATAGCACTCCACGGCTTCTCTAGCAGGAACTTCTCAGCTGTAACACAAGTGACACCTCAGCTACTCTACAGACAGACTACTTCAAAGTTAAGAGCATATATATGAGTTATAGCCGGTACAGGGAGACGTGAGGAGTGCATACTTACAGCAGAACGGAGGGGCTGCAGCTGAGATGACAAATAACTTTTAGATTGTAGCAAGATAGAAAGAAACTTTAACCCCTTCAACAGCTGATGGAAATAAATAAGATACACTTTATTATAAATGACAAACAGCTAGTAAGGATGATATGTGATCAACTTTACGATGTGACCTTTTGCTCCCACATCCTCCTAATCACATCAGGCCGTGATAATGTCTTGCAGCTATGACATCATGTGTATAGCACAGTCAATCACTAAAGGTGGCTTTACACACTGCAACATCGCAAACGACATCGCTGTAACGTCACCGGTTTTGTGACGTAATAGCGACCTCCCCAGCGACATTGCAGTGTGTGAAACACATCAGCGACCTGGACCCTGCTGTGAAGTTGCTGATCGCTACAAATCGTTCAGGACCATTCTTTGGTCCTTTGTTTCCCGCTGTGCAGCATGATCGCTAGAAAGTCTCAGTTTGTAAAAGGGACTTTAAATGTGCAGGCAGCAGGAGCCGGCTTCTGCGGACACTGGTAACCACGGTAAACATCAGGTAACCAAGAAGCCCTGTCCTTGGTTACCCAATATTTACCTTCGTTACCAGCCTCCGCCGCTCTCACTGTCCGTGCCGGCTCCTGCTCCTTCCACGTGTAGCAGAGTACACATCGGGTAATTAACCTCATGTGTGCTGTAACTAGGAGAGTAGGGAGCCAGCGCTAAGCAGTGTGCGCTGCTCCCTGCTCTCTGCACGTGTAGCTACAGCACACATCAGGTAATTAACTCGATGTGTGCTGTAGCTAGGAGGGCAGGGAGCCAGCGCTAAGCAGTGTGCGCTGCTCCCTGCTCTCTGCACGTGTAGCTACAGCACACATCGGGTAATTAACCCGATGTGTGCTGTAACTAGGAGAGCAGGGAGCCAGCGCTAAGCAGTGTGCGCTGCTCCCTGCTCTCTGCACGTGTAGCTACAGCACACATCGGGTAATTAACCCGATATGTACTGTAGCTAGGAGAGCAGGGAGCCAGCGCTAAGCAGTGTGCGCTGCTCCCTGCTCTCTGCTCGTGTAGCTGCGTGCGCTGGTAACCAAGGTAAATATCGAGTTGGTTACCCAATATTTACCTTAGTTACCAAGCGCAGCATCGCTTCAGTGCGTCGCTGCTGGCTGGGGGCTGGTCACTGGTTGCTGGTGACAGCTCACCAGCAACCCATGTAGCGATGCTCCAGCGATCCCTGCCAGGTCAGGTTGCTGGTGGGATCGCTGGAGCGTCTGACTGTGTGACCTCTCACCAGCAACCTCCTAGCAACTTATCAGCGATCCCTATCAGGTTGTATCGTTGTTGGGATCGCTGGTAAGTTGTTTAGTGTAAAGTGGCCTTTAGGACTATCATAAGTTGTATAAAAGAGGAAGCAGGAAGTGCAAAAGGAATTTTATGGTGAATCTGGGTAGTTAGAAGGCCTCATAGCTCACAAAATAGCCATAAAGTTAAGGAGTGATAGCCGTACAACACTGAAAACATTGTTAGGCTGTATTGAAAAGTTGTGGCGGTATTTAGTTTTTTGCCAATTTTTGAAAATCATGGCAAAAAGAAAGTTGTTCTACTGTGATAGCAGCAAGTAAAATTAAATGTGTCCACAGCATGTGAACACAGCTTAATAACAGTGTGTGATTGCACAACAATAAAACAGATTAGTGTGTAAGGGAAACACAATAATGTCATAAATTTATTTCAAGGCAATCGGAGAATTGAAGTACTTTTGCTGCAAAATTTTATTTGTTGAATCTGACAAACTCCAATTTTAAACTCAAATGAATATGCTATTAACCGGCAAAGAATGTTAACACTTTCTTTTATATGGAAATAACTAGGCATTTTTAATTGAAGTCTAAAGATTACAAGTATATGGTTAGGTCTAAAACAAAAGTAAAGCAATTTAGCCAATATTTTGACACAATTTTATCTCGCAAGGTTGAGATATTGAACATTATATTCTACCTCCTCTCACTCACGTGCAACCCGTATTCTGAATGGTAGTATTTATTTGAATAGACATGTCAGAAGAGCTTATACTTAGGCTGAGGCCACACGGGGATTAGTGCGAGTGCTCACATGACTCTCGGCTCATGGTCGCAGCACAGCATGATCCTGCAATCAGACCACAGCTGCGGAGGGGAAGGCCAGCGCTGCGGAGGAGAGGGAGGGATTCATCTCCCCATCTCCTCCATTGCCGGCTGATGCGAGAATCGCCTTGCACTCCCCTGTAATGCGACTGCAATGCAATGTTTCTCTTGTCCCCATAGACTTGAATGGGTGTGAGATCGCATTCCACCCGCAGCATGCTGTGATTGTTTTCTCAGTTCGATTAGGGCTGAGAAAAAAAATCACTCATGGAAGGTGCCCTATAGAGTAACATTGGTCTGAGTGGAATGCAATTATTTTTCATCGCATTCCACTCGCTCCATATTACTCGCCTTGTGTGCTTACCCTTACTCTTCCATTCAAAGGAATAACAATGGATCTCTTTACCTAGTCACACCGTCTCTGTATATTTTCCTGCTTGATTCTGCATCACATAAATATTACAATTGAAAAAAGTCAGGGATTTACAGTAAATGGCTGAAGGGAAGGGGTATAGGTATATCCATAGTGTATGATCCAGTCTGCCCCTTCTGGAACCCTCATTGATCAACATTCAGAATATTTTTTTTTACATTTTTCACATAAGTGATATTCACATATAGCTCAGCATTGAGACCATCATCAATCTTGGTCAAGTATCCAATGCCTTTGGCAGCCTTTGGCTGTGAAACAACCCTCATATCATCAGGCTTCCTCCACTGAACTTGACAGTTCCTTCAATTCATCGATCCGTTAGCCCCCTTTTCTCTTGTTTCTTCCACACCTATTTGCACCCTTCAGAGCCTAGTGTATTGACTGTCATCTCATTGCTGAACATCACCCATTTCAATCTTCTACTGTCCATTTTTCATACTTTTTTGTAAACTCGAATCATTTTTCTTATAACAAAATTGAAGTCGAGGTTTCGTCACCTTTTTTCGGGCAACCTTTCCAGTCTTGTCGAACATGAACCACACAATGCTTGCATGGATGTCTGTGATCTCACTATTATGAAGCATGTGAGCTACCTTCACTGTCATATTTGTCACATAGAAGTGATAGACATTGTGATGAGCTGAATTATTGACTCCGATATTTTGTCTGGATGTCCATTTCTTGACTATTGAATGGATGAACAGACTTCATTTTGTATTCTTCTAATTGTCATGACACTCACATGATGCAGTTTAGCAATTTTCTTAGCTGAGAGACCACTATCAATGAACTAGATAATACTGTTTCTCTTTTCTTGGGGAAAACTTATTCATGGCTGCTTCTCAATTCGAACAAATGACCTGTCGTAAGGGAATAAACTTAGCACGTTGAGCTATTAGGGAATATTGCAACTTGTAGAATACAAGAAGAAAAAGATTTCTCACACTAGGAGCAAAAAAGTAACAATGCAGTAACATGAAAGGAATGTACATTACTAATCGTATGCTAAATAGTTGAAAGTCAAATTTATGTATGAAATAGACAAGATGATTGTCTAGAAAATAGCTGTTTCCACATTCCCTTTAATATAGTCGTGTACTATCACAAGTGAGAAAAACTGGAAAACATACATGAAGGGACTGGAGATTTACTAATATTTTGAGCAGTCGTCCTTAAAATACTTGTTAATACTTTAATATTGATTCTAATCTATTGTATATATTGACCTATCTGACAGTTTTCTAAAAAATGAAAATTTCAAGTTACTTAGCTTTTAGCTGAATATATCATGGCTAACTATCCCGAGAAAAGTATATTCACACTTATAGACAGATCATTATGGACCCTTTTTTTGAATTCTAAATAAGTTGTATCTCTCTGTTTTGGCATGATAAGCCACAGTAAAGTGCTTGCATGCAAGTTGTATGAGCTTTGCAGATTTCCTTCAGAGCTAAAAAAAAAGTGAATGCAATCATTAAAATGTATGGTGTAGAAATGGAAACAGCTTACATAGCTATTGCTAGCTCTGCATTTTATCACTAAATGTCTGGTGGCCAAATGCCATCATTAAGGGTTCTTTTTGTCCTAACCAAACTTGGAGCATTCAATTACCAACGCACTATAAAGTTTACAAATTATATTTCAACATAATAATTTCTCTTGGAATATCTAACTATTGTGGTATTTCAATTCAACATTAAGGACGCTATTAAAGATAAATGTAAATTAAAAAAAAAACTGGTCGAAGTGAAGTAGCTGCATGCCTTGGCAACTTGACATTACATTTTAATGTGAACCCTCTTTCCAAAATATATGGAAGATATAACCTGTGATAATAAAGCATAGCTAATAAATATTTAAACATTTATTAGATAGGAAAATATATATATTCTTAAAAAAAGAAAAAAGTTTGTATTCTTAATAAAATCGAATGGCTTGATTTCTCTATGGTTAGTATTTTATTTTTATATCAGTGCCATGCCATGCCAGGCAAATTACGATTATGGCCAAAAGTGTTGAGACTGACTCAAATTTTGTTTTTCACAAGGTTTTCTGCTTTAAGGGGGCTTTACACGCTGCAATATCGCTAAGGAGATATCGTTGGGGTCACGGTGGTTGTGACGCATATCCGGCCTCATTAGCAAGATCACAGCGTGTGACTCCTCTGAGCGACCATAAACGATCGCAAAAGAGGGAAAAATCGGTGTTCATGGAGAGGTCGTACTAAAGCAAAATATCGTTTTCTGCTCATTAGCGATGTGGTTCGTCGCTTCTGCGGCAGCACACATCGCTATGTGTGACACCGCAGGAGCGACAACCATCACCTTACCTCCGTCCACCGGAAAAGGAGGAAGGAAGGAGGTGGACGGCATGTTCCGGCTGCTCATCTCCGCCCCTTGTTTTCTATTGGGCGGCGGTTCAGTGATGCTGCTGTGATGTCACTGTGACGCTGAATGAACCGCCTCCTTAGAAAGGAGGCAGTTCACCGGCCAGAGCGACATCGCAGAGCAGGTATGTGCGTGTGACGAACATTATCGCTACGGTAGCGATCACCACATATCGACCGTACTACGGGGGCGAGTGCTATCACGCTCGACATTGCTAGCAATTACTAGTGATGTTGCTGCGTGTAAACCCTGCTTTAGTGTATTTAGATATTTTAGTCAGATGTTTTTATCTTTTTTCAAGAACAATTATAAACATTTCAATTGTTTTTAAACTTTTACTGACAAATTCATAAGTTTTATGCAAAGACTCAATATTTACAGTGTTCTGTTAACCCCCTTACCGACATTGGATGTACCCACGCAATAACCACCGATTATGTGGCTTATCTTGTAGATGAAAACTGGCTCTCACTGCAACAAGCAGTGCCTGTGCCGCTTCCAGACGTTTAGCCCCCTAAATGCTGATTGAGTATTGAGGAGGCAGGGAGAGGATTGCTTACCTCTACTAAGTGATTGGATCCCTGTAATGTGATCACAGGGACCTGATCGCTGCCATGGCAACCATAGGTTATCAGCATGATGACCCTGGGTCACAATGCTATGGAGAGCTTCACACACCATGCCGGATTCATGGTGTGCGAGGTGAAATGTCAGTGCTGACTGATATATTCCACTGCAGTGACCAATCATTGCAGAGGATTATATCAGTGATCAAAGCAATGAAAGTTAGAGTCCCATAAAGGGACTAAAGAAAAAAGTTTAAAAAAAAAGTGATAAAGTTTTTAAAAAAAATCTGAAAATAAACAAAAAAAAAATTACAATAAATATGTACAGTTGTGCTCAAAAGTTTACATACCCCAGCATATTTTTTGCTTTCATGGCCTTTTTTTCAGAGAATATGAATGATAACACAAAAACTTTTTTTCCCACTCATAGTTGGTGGTGGGGTAAAGCCATTTATTGTCAAACTACTTTGTCTTCTCTTTTTAAATCATAATGACAACCAAAAACATCCAAATGACCCTGATCAAAAGTTTATATACCCCAGTTCTTAATACTGTGTATTGCCCCCGCTAACATCAATGATAGCTTGAAGTCTTCTTGGGTACTTGTGGATGAAGATCTTTATTTTCTCAGATGGTAAAGCTGCCCATTCATCATGGCCTAAAGTTTCTGTAAATTCCTTAGCTTTCTTGCATAAACTGCATGCTTGAGTTCACCCCAGAGTGGCTCAATGATATTGAGGTCAGGAGACTGAGATAGCCACTCCAGAACCTTTACTTTGTTCTCCTGTAGCCATTGACAGGTTGACTTGGCCTTGTGTTTTGGATTGTTGTCATGTTGGAACATCCAAGTATGTCCTTATAAGTGCAAATTTACCTCCAGTATTTGCTGATAAGGGCTGCTTCTCACTTGCGAGTTTCTCGCAGTAGAGCAATGCGAGAAAAACTCGCATTGGAATCGGACACATGTTAGTGAATGATTCAGCTCTCATATGCGATTTTTTTCTCAGTCCAAATCGGACCGAGAAAAAAATCGCAGCATGCTGCTTTTTTGCGAGTTTCTACTGCGAGTTTCTCCAATGCAAGTCTATGGGAGCGTGTAAAAAATCGGATGTCACGGGACGGCATTCACACCATCTTAGTGACATCCGATTTTCTAAATACATTTCTCGCATGTTTCCTAAAACACTGGAAACGAGCGATGTCTCCCAATGTCTGTCAATCACTATTCCCTGTCAGTCGGTCTCTCCCTCTCGGTCTCTATTCTCTCTCTGTCGGTCCATCACTATCTCTGTCCCTCTCTCACAGTCTGTCGGTCAGTTTCCCCCCCTCTCTCATACTCACCGTTCCCCGATCTCCGGCGCGGCGCTGCACGGCTTTCTCACTGCTCCGGCGGCTTTTACTATTTTGAAAAAGCCGGCCGCTTATTAAACAATCTCGTATTCCCTGCTTTCCCCGCCCACAGGCGCCTATGATTGGTTGCAGTGAGACACGCCCCCACGCTGAGTGACAGGTGTCTCACTGCACCCAATCACAGCAGCCGGTGGGCGGGTCTATACTGTGCAGTGAAATAAATAAATAAATAATTAAAAAAAATGGCGTGCGGTCCCCCCCAATTTTAATACCAGCCAGATAAAGCCATACGGCTGAAGGCTGGTATTCTCAGGATGGGGAGCTCCACGTTATGGGGAGCCCCCCAGCCTAACAATATCAGCCAACAGCCGCCCAGAATTGCCGCATACATTATATGCGACAGTTCTGGGACTGTACCCGGCTCTTCCCGATTTACCCTGGTGCGTTGGCAAATCGGGGTAATAAGGAGTTATTGGCAGCCCATAGCTGCCAATAAGTCCTAGATTAATCATGTCAGGCGTCTATGAGACACCCTCCATGATTAATCTGTAAGTTACAGTAAATAAACACACACACCCGAAAAATCCTTTATTAGAAATAAAAAACACAAACACATTCCCTCATTACCAATTTAATAAGCCCCAAAAAGCCCTCCATATCCGGCGTACTCCACGGACCTCCAGCGTCGCTTCCAGCATGAAGGTGACAGGAGCAGCAGCAGACACCGCCGCTCCGGTCACCTCCAAGCAGCAACTGAGGTGAGTAGCGCGATCTGCTGAGCTGTCACTGAGGTTACCCGCTGTCACCGCTGGATCCAGGCAGGGGATACGAGATTGTTTAATAAGCGGCCGGCTTTTTCAAAATAGTAAAAGCCGCCGGAGCAGTGTGAATGTCGTGCAGCGCCGGGGATCGGTGAGTATGAGAGAGGGCTGCTAACTTCAGTCACTCAGGGGATTAACGGTCACCGGTGAGTCCTTCACTGGTGACCGCTAATCAGGACGCGGCACAGACAGAGCCGCAGCATGACAATGAAATCGGGTTAAGTTCACCCGAGTTCATTATGACAGTGCGGCTCTGTCTGTGTCTGCTGTCATCTGCCATTCAGCTCTGCTACATGGCTGTCTGTGTCTGCTGTCAGCGGCCATGTAGCAGCGCTGAATGGCAGATGACATAGTAAAAAATACGCATTACACACGCATTACACACGCATTACACACGCATTACACACGCTAGTAAAATCTCAGAAATAGCATCGCACTTGCGTTGCACTCGCACCTAATGTGAACTAAAATCAGCCGAGTATTTTTCAGCCCAGTCGGACCGATTTTACTCGCATAGATGTGTTTCCACCCTAACACTTTAGCTCCCTCCTCAAAAAAGAAACCCATCAAAACCTGCTGTCCAAATACCCCCTTCCTTCTGTGCCCCACAGTGTGTCTAAACCACAGTTAGTGTTCACATATTTTTCATTGTTTTAGTGAGGAGAGCCCACTTTACTTACAGGGTGCAGGTCTCCAGAAGCATGAGCTCTCCACAATGTACGGGTACTACAATGTACTGGGCATGACAAGGGCTTATTTGCAATTTTTAATTCTACAACAGTCACTGTGTTTGACACCATGAGTGCTTTCCAGAGACTAAACTGTCACTACACCCATAAATGAATTGCCAGTGGGGTGTAATTTCTAAAATTTGGTCATTTAAGGGGATTTCTTCTGTTCTTGCACTTAGGGGCTCTGCAAATGGAGTCCGCAAACTATTCTAGGAATTTCTGCTCCAAAAATCAAATAGAACTCTTTCCCTCCTGAGCCGTACTGTGCGGCCCAACAGTACTGTACAGTCACATGAGGAGTTTTGCCACAACCAGGAGAAATTGGCTAACATTTTATGGGGGCTTTTTTACTTATTCCCCTTGTGAGAATTTGAAATCTGTGGTTATAACAACATTTTAGTGGTAAAAATGTCATTATTTTTTCTTCACCGCCCAATAATGTAACATTTTGTGACACATCTGTGGTGTCAATATGCTCACTGCACTCCTAGATGAATTAAGTCATGAGTACAATTCGTAACATGGGGGAGCGACACTGTTTAGGCACCTATGGGGCTTTTCCAGTTTAACATGGCACCCGCAAACCATTCTAACTAAATCTGAGCTCAAATATGGTGCTCCTTCTCTTCTTCACTTTGCACTGTAGCTCAAAAGTAATTTTTGACCACATATGAAGTATTGGCGCACTCAGGAGATAATGCACAAAAAACTGTATGGTCAATTATGTCATATGACCCTAGTGAAAATAAAAAAAATGTGGTTAAAGCAACAGTTTTGCGGCTAAAAATGTATTTTTTCATTTTCACTGCTCAATGTTATAAAATTCTGTGAAGTACCTGGGGGTTAAAGGTGCTCACAAAACATATACATAAATTCCTTGAGGGGTCTAGTTTCCAAAATAGAGTCACTTGTGGGGAAGTTCCACTGTTTAGGCACCTCAGGGGCTCTGCCAATGTGATGGGGCACCCGCAAACCATTCAAACTAAATCTGAACTCATATATGGTGCTCCTTCCCTTCTTCGCTTTGCACAGTGCCTCAAAAGTAGTTTTTGACAACATATGGGTAATCGGCATACTCAGGAGAAATTGCACAACAAATTGTATGATTTCTCCTGATACACTTGTGAAAAGGGGAAAATTTGGAGTTAAAGCAACAGTTTTGTGGTTTTGCATTTGTTTTTTCATTTTCACAAAGTTATAAAATTCTGTAATTCCCCTGGGGGTTCAAGATGCTCACAAAACATCTAGATAAGGGGTTTAGTTTCCAAAATGGGGTCACTTGTGCGGCACATCAGGGGCTCTCCAAATACAACATAGCGGCAGCTAATGATTCCAGCTACAGTAAGTTTGCGTTCAAAAATTCAAATGGCGCTTCTTCCTTTCGGAGCCCTGCCGTGCGCCCAAACAGCAGATTTCTACCACATGTGATGTATTGGCATACTCAGGAGAAATTGCACAACAAATTGTAAGGTGCATTTTCTCCTGATACCTTTTGGGAAAATTAAAGATTTGAGGTTAAAACAACATTTTTGTGGTAAAAATGAATTTTTACATTTTCACGACTCAACGTTGCAAAATTCTGTGAAGCACCTGGGGGTTTAAGGAGTTCAACAAACATTTAGTAAAAATTTTTTGAGGGGTATAGTTTCAAAAATGTGGTCATTTGTGGTTGAGCTCCATTGTTCAGGCACATCAGGAGCTCTCCAAATGCAACATGGCGTCCGTTAACGATTCCAGCTAATTTTGCATTTAAAAGTCAAATGGCGCTCCTTTCCTTCCAAGTCCTGCTGTGCGCCCAAACAGTAGATTTCTCATAATTACCAGGATCCATTGAAGCATTCCAGAGTTATAACCAGTCAAAGTGAAGCTGGTGAGAATTGCAAAAAATGGCCTCGTCAGAAGGTGAAAACCTTGGGTAAAGTGATTAACCTTTTTTTAAAGATTTCTGCAATTCACTCTGGCATGCTACATATACGTTTTTGGATATTTAGAAAACCATGTATCATTTTACATATTTAGAAAACCATGTATCATTTCTTTTACACTTCACAAATAGTTGCTCCTTAGTGTTCGTATATTACATACAATCCCAATAAAATACATTTAAGTTTGTGCGTGTAACATGATAAGTTCACAGGGTATGAATATTATTGCAAGGCACTGTATGTTAATGAAAGTTATTTCTATTGCAAATCTTGTTACATTTTTTGCATTTTGATTTTGCATTTTGATTAAGGTAATTTGTTATTCTCTGCACAAAATGGTCTGCTTCATTACAAATGTCTGTGAGGTACAATTTGTGGACTGTTTCTAATTTTACATAGCATAACATGAAACGTTTGCCAGTGCACTCTTATTAAAAGGACTATGGGCTATTACTGGGTTACCATTTATATGTGAGCTGACATAGACAGGCTATGTTTGCATTAAGGAGATGTGGTTGGATACAATCCTAGTAGACCCAATGCAGGCTTTACACGAGAAGACCGATCGTGCGATGCATCGTCGGGGTCACGGTTTTCGTGACGCACATGCGGCAACTTACACAATGTCGTCTCGTGTGACACCTCCTAGCGACGCAGTATCGCTCACAAATCGTGAGTCGTGTACTCGTCGATAGGTTTCATAAAATTGGTTAATTAAAATGGCGCCGGTTGCTCATCGTTTCCGTGGCATCACACGTTGCTCCGTGTGACACCATGGGAACAATGAACACAGCTTACCTGGGTCCCGCGGCACCCGCCGGCTATGTGGAAGGAAGGAGGTGGGCGGGATGTTTACATCCTGCTCATCTCCGCCCCTCCACTTCTATTAGCCGTCTGCCGTGTGACGTCGCTGTGACGCCGAACGTCCCTCTTACTTCAGGAAGTGGACGTTCGTCGCCCACAGCGAGGTCATCCGGAAGGTAAGTGCGTGTGACGGGGGTTAAACAAGTTTGTGCGCCATGGGCAGCGATTTGCCCGTGACGCAAAAACGACGGGGGCGGGTACGATCGCTCGTGCTATCACACGATAGATCGACTCGTGTAAAGCAGGCTTAAGAGTTACAGCACACAATGACTGTTCAAATAAAAGAGAACGTGTCACATAATTTTTCTTTTCTTATCCTTAGGTGAATGCACCACAAACTTTCTCTGTCAGTTATCGGGGAGGCACTTTGTAGCCTTTCAGTCACAGTTAGTCACAGTCCTCTTCAAATTATGCATGTCCATAGCTGTCTGATTGATTGCAGTGAATGGCTTGACATCACAGCAATCTCCTAGTAATCCCACACTTGCACACTGCCTCTCAACTTCCCGAGCATGCACACTTAGTGGCACTTTGCCCACTATGACATCGCAGGTGCGATGTCGGTGGGGTCAAATCGAAAGTGATGCACATCCGGCGTCGCTGTCGATATCGTAGTGTGTAAAGCATTTTAGATACGATTAACGAGCGCAAAAGCGTCGTAATCGTATCATCGGTGTAGCATCAGTCATTTTCATGAATTGGGAACGACCGATGTTACGATGTTGTTCCTCGTTGCTGCGGCAGCGCACATCGCTGTGTGTCGCAGGAGCGAGGAACATCTCCTACCTGCGTCACGGCCGGCTATTCGGAAGGAAGGAGGTGGGCGAGATGTTTACTGTTACACGTCATGGCTCTCTTGTTGCAAGGAATGAGGTGGTCCCCCATTCCTTGTCGGCCACGAGCCCTACTGCTCAGCAGCACCAAAGGTCTGGGAGACTGTGCAGTCTGCAGGAGTTGCCTTCTCAGAGACACAGCAGAAGGGTGACACCTAGTGGTTCTCCCCTTGCAGGGAATGGAGTGGTCTCCCATCCCTTGCCTGCCACGAGCTCTCCTGCTCAGCATCATGGAGGCTCTGGGAAGTTGCGCAGTGTGCAAACAATAGATGCTCAGGGAAGCAGCAAGACTTCCCATGTCTCTGCACATTGTGAAACCGGGGATCCCGCCTTTATGACCCAGAGGCAGGAGGATGAGCATGTGCTCCACGTGACGTCTTCTGATTCGCTCACTGATATCACACGGCCCCATGACGAGGCTGGTGATGTGCTGAATCCTGACTGGCTGGGCCAGGACGTCACGAACCCTGATTGAGTCACGCCCGTCTCGCACCCGCCCTTGGGTGGAGCTACACCTCCTTAAAAGCTCCCCCTGCCATCATGGCGGTGCGCGACCGTCCTTCTATGTTTGGATGTCTGGCAGCGTGCTGCCACGCCACTGTACAGACGTCATTGTCTTTCGTGGGCTTTGCCCTTGCTGCTCAGGCAGCACCTGGTTTGCAGGCCGTGTTCCTTCAACAGGCCGTGTTCCTGTCCCAGGTGAGCTCCTCGAGTCTCCACCGGACTCACCTGGTTATTGAAAGCACACGTGCGTGGGCACCTCTGTGCTACCCTCGTGCCATATCCTGTGACTCCCGCTGGCACACGTGCGTAGGCACCTCTGTGCGTCCCCGTGCAACAGGTACACCGTACGAGAAGCCCCGAGCCATACAACCCTCACGGGTTAGGGCGGACCGGTGTACATAGATCGTCTGTGACGTTCCAGACGATCACTAGTAGCAACCCGCTCACTCTTTCCTGACCATAGCAGCGGTCCCTTACACCGCACAGTGGACCTTGGCCGGCGGAAGCTGTCCATTTCCCATCTTGGCACGCTTCCCCGGGTCCCCCTCGTAACATTACGGTCGCGCCAAAGGTCTGGGTATGGCGGAAGAGCAGCAGCAGTTGCTGCGTTATGTGCAGCAGTTGGAGTCACGATTGGCAGCAGTGGAGCGGTCTTCCCCAATAAGGCTGCTCTAGCAACAGTCGCCACCCAGGCGGCTACTCAGGCGGTGGAATTGTGCGGAAGGTCGCCTCGCCTTGCGCTCCCAGAGCGCTTCAGCGGGGACAGCTCTGAGTGCCATGGTTTCATAAACCAGGTTACCACCTACTTGGAGTTGTCCGCGACTGATTACGCTACTGAGAAGGCGAAGGTAGCCTTCGTCCAGTCCCTGCTCACAGGGAAAGCGCTAAAGTGGTCCACGCCGTTGTGGGAGCGCGGAGATCGGGTGGTGAATCACCTTCCAGTTTATCTTGAGGCCATGAGAAAGGTGTTCCTCGGGCCTCAAGTCACCCACGACTCTGCGCTGCGGCTCCTACGCCTTCGGCAAAGGTCCACTTCAGTCGGGGACTTTGCAGTACAATTCAGGACACTCGCCGCAGAGCTGGACTGGCTAGATAAAGTCCTGGTCCCTGTGTTCTGGGAGGGTCTGGCAGGGTTCGTCAAAGACGCGCTGGCCACGCGTGATGTGCCGACCACCTTAGAGGCCTTGATTCGGCTTGCCTCTCGCATAGACATCCGCCACGCGGAGCGGAGGCTCGAGGTCTCTTCGGCACCCACGTCTTCCTGGTCTACAGAGCCTCTGACTTCCCTTCCCCACCAGACCGGTCTCCCAGCCAGCTCTATTGACGATTCTGTGGAGCCCATGGAAATCTCCACAGTGGTCTCCTCTACCACAGGTTCTCGGCCGTCGGTCGATTGCTTTACCTGTGGGCAGAGGGGACATGTAGACACCCGATGTTCGAAACCATCGGAAGAAACACAGTGTCTTGTTCCACCTCCGGTCAGCGTGAGGAGGGTCACTTCCGTTTCCCTAGACCAGGTGCCACCTGGTAAGACCCTCATTCCCCCTGACCCACGGAATGATGTGCTGTCATGGGATCGTGCTTCCAAAAGCAGGGGTCACTTCAGGGTCGACAGGACCAGAGACCCTGCGGTCAGGCATTATTGGGGGCCGGCGGTAGCTCAGGATGTACAGAAGAATATGGGAGTCCGTACGTCGTGTGCGTATAATATACCGTTCAGGCGGAGGCCTGCGGGTCTTCCATATCCTGTGCCATCTTTCGCACCTGGTGACCTAGTGTGGCTGTCTTCTAAACATATTAACCTTCCGGTACAGACAGCCGAGTTTGCTCCTAGGTACCTTGGCCCGTTTACAGTAATAGAGCAGGTAACCCCGGTAACATATCGACTCCAGCTCCCTCCGCGCTGGGCTATTTCTAATACTTTTCATGTATCTCTCCTGAAACCCGTACGACCTAAAACCTCGGGGTCTCTGCTGTCCCAGGTTGGCTTCTCATCCGACGACCCTGAAGTAGCGAAGCTAGTAAGAACAAAAATTGTACAGGGCAAGATGTACTTCCTCGTGGAGTGGGTCGATCGTGGCCCGGAGCATAGGTCCTGGGAATTGGAGGAGCATGTCCGCGCCCCAGGTTTGGTGGCGGCCTTCAGGCGCAGGCGAGGGGGGGCCCTAGACGGGGGGATAATGTTACACGTCGTGGCTCTCTTGTTGCAAGGAATGAGGTGGTCCCCCATTCCTTGTCAGCCACGAGCCCTACTGCTCAGCAGCACCAAAGGTCTGGGAGACTGTGCAGTCTGCAGGAGTTGCCTTCTCAGAGACACAGCAGAAGGGTGACACCTAGTGGTTCTCCCCTTGCAGGGAATGGAGTGGTCTCCCATCCCTTGCCTGCCACGAGCTCTCCTGCTCAGCATCATGGAGGCTCTGGGAAGTTGCGCAGTGTGCAAACAATAGATGCTCAGGGAAGCAGCAAGACTTCCCATGTCTCTGCACATTGTGAAACCGGGGATCCCGCCTTTATGAGGCAAAAATTTTTGGATCAATACGTCCCGGGAATATTAATGTTATACCAAAATAGCCAAATATTCCCAATATAAACAATTATTTTATTACATTAAAATTCCACACCACAGTGTAAGTTAAACAAGTGATCAGTAGATCATGTACATAAAATATATTCCAGATGACAATAAGATGTAACAAGTAGACAAGGTTCACAATCAACTTAGAGCGTAGGACTTAACTTAGGCTGGAAATATAGCATTATTCAGCACCAAAAATTTGGAGCATGTCAGTCCATAAGGTCCAAGCACATGTATGCTGTTGCTCTTTCCGAAGTCCTTTTAATATAGGTGAACCGTCCACTTAAATGTCATGCAAATATTCCTTCTTAGTGACTCCGCCTCGACGCGTTTCCCCACACGGAAAGTGTGGTTCATCAGGAGGCTATGAGGTTAAATACATTTAATCAGCATCAAGATATACAAAGATACACAGTTTTAAAGACATTATCACAGTAGCATGAAAAAATAAGAAACCAATAATGCATTTAGTACTTGCCCAAAGTGAAGATTAGGTGTACAGGTCCATGGCATCAGATAGACAGGATCAGCAATGGTACAGGCAATACTGTGTAGATGACCACCACTGTCCAAGTGATCGCCATGGAGCTGAACCACCATATGCGGTATATATATACCATACATTATCCAGAACACCTGAGGGCACAACAGGGCGGACGCTACCGGATGTCCGGTGTACGCCCCCTACATGACGCGCGCTTCATGCACGTGCCATATGGGGGCCCGAAAGGATCAATATACTTGCCGTCCTGCTATACTGAGACCCGGCCGCGCATGCCCAGTATCGCGCGCACACTGTGCCCGCGCCGGACGGATGCCTGCTCGGGTCAAATTACATGGACGGGAAAAACAAAGACTACTGCGCATGCGCGCGGCCTCCATAGATACAACATCAGCGTCCCAGGAGAACCGCGTCTCGTGATCCAGTAGAAATATCTTCAGCACGCATGCGCAGTGTCATAAAAATAGGACTTAGATAATTTTCACATCCGTTGTTGAGGATCCCTCACACAGCGGTGTTTAAATTATTTTATTGAACACCGCATCCATCAGAGCTACCACCCCAGGCCCTAAGGTGTGGACAAGACAATATAGATACTGAACTTAGTTAAATTAAGCATAATAGCATAAGTTAAACAGATATACATATGGCTAATACCATTTACATAGATAAATCTTGTATATTAGGGCAAGTACACATAAAGATAATCGTGATAATAACCAATAATATAGAAACCCCTTACAATAAGTGGGCAATCTTCAAGAGTAAAGCATAATAAGATCTTTAAACAGTATATACCCTGTCCATGCTATGTGGGGAGGAAGCAACTAAATACAAGCTGCTCGTTAAGCCCCCCTGGTGTAAGGGAGCCCAACTTGAAAATCCATGCTGACTCCTTCTGTAGAAGGAGCCTATCAAAATCTCCACCTCTAGGGTTAGGTTTTACCAGCTCCAATACAGAAAAACGAATATGAGTTAGATCACCCCTATGAGTCGTATTCATGTGGCGGGAGATTGGTGTATCTCTTTTATTCCGAATATCGGATAAATGCTCCCCCACTCTCCTCCGGAGTTCTCTCAGGGTCTTGCCCACGTAGTCCATAGGACACGTGCAGCATGCCCTGTAGACAACTCCGGAGGTCCTACAATTACTGAAGTCACGCAAATAAAACGTTTTGCCATTAGCCGAACTCTTTATGCCCTTGCATTGTTCCATTGATCCACAATATTTACAATTACCACAACGGAACATGCCAACAATCTTTCTGTCTAGCCAAGTTCCTTCTGGTCTAGGTGCCTGGTACATGCTGTGGGTCAGCCTGTCACCCAAAGAACGCCCTCGCCTATATGTAATACATGGTAGTTTTGAAATATGCTTGGAGCCTGTCACCCAAAGAACGCCCTCGCCTATATGTAATACATGGTAGTTTTGAAATATGCTTGGAAAGGTCAGGGTCGGCCCTTAAAATCCCCCAGTGTTTTTTGATGACCGAAAACACTCTATCGGATTGGGTGTCAAAAGTACCGATTATGCGTGTGATGTTAGAATTGTCTTCACGTATCCTCGGGGTCATAAGCGAATGTCTGTTGGTACTTTGGGCATAAGCATAGGACTGCTGTAGAATACGTCTAGGGTAACCCCGCTCCAGAAAGCGATCAAAAAGGTCTGCTGCCTGTTTTTTAAAATCATCCTCTCTGGAACAATTCCTGCGTATACGCAGGAATTGCCCCTTTGGAATACCTTTTCTAAGGGCAAGAGGATGATGGCTGTCCCATTTTAATAAAGAATTCGTTGCCGTAGGCTTACGATGTGTGAGTGTCTGGATCCTGCCTCTTCCATCTTTTACTATTACAAGATCCAAAAAGGTAATTGAGTTGTGATCACATGTGTAAGTAAATCTAAGCCCTAAGGAATTATTGTTGAGACCCCTAACAAACTGCTCAAAATCAAAGATGGACCCTGTCCAGAGGATGAGGATGTCATCAATGTACCGGACCCAAAGTCCGATACATTGATGAGATTCCCCATCCTCCCCCCCAAAAACTACCGTTTCCTCCCACCAGCCCAGGTATAGATTAGCGTAGCTGGGGGCACAAGGGCTCCCCATAGCTGTACCCCTGAGCTGGTGGAAGTACTTGGTATCAAATAAAAAGTAATTGTGATATAGTGTGAAGGACAGCAATTCTCCAATGAATTTACTGTGTCTACCACACTCGACGGCTCTGGTCCTAAGAAAAAAATTAACCGCCTGTAAACCTAACTCATGGGGGATCGAGCTATAAAGTGCCTCCACATCAATGGAGGCCAGGATAGTCTCTGGGCTCACACTCACATCCTCAAGGATCTGCAATAAATGAGGAGTATCTCGGATATATGACGGAAGGGCGGTCACAAAAGGGCGTAGAACCTTATCCACATAGATCCCAATATTCTGGGATAGGGAATTAATCCCCGCCACAATGGGCCTACCCTTGAGTGGCTCTAGGCCCTTGTGCACTTTAGGAAGTGCGTAGAAAACGGGGATCATTGGACTAAGAGGTGATAAAAACTCATATTCATTATCTGAAATTAGGCCAGAGCCCTTAGCTCTATCAAGTATGGGAAAAAGGACGTCTAGATACGTCTTAGTTGGGTCATTAGGTAACCTCTCATATGTCTCCCTATCCTTCAATAAGGAGTGGCACATGTCAAGATATTTAGCATGGCTTAAAACCACAAGATTACCACCCTTGTCGGATTTTTTTATAACAATACCATCATTTTTTGCTAGCTGATCAAGTGCCCGGGATTCCCCCTCCGAAAGATTCAAATGTCCATGAAATGATCTTGGAATTTTCAACAAGTCATCCTGTACAAGTTTAAGAAAGATGTCAACACTTGTACATGTACTGGCTGGTGGAGATTTTTTACTCGGCCTCTTCAAGCAAGTGAAGGGACCGTCTCCCCTGCCTTTAACACTCTCCTTAAGGAGATCAGTGAGGGATTGAAAGCAGTCAAAATCCTCTTCCTGAGTGCCCAAAGCCCTACACTGATCCCGCGTGTTCTGCTCAAAGAATAGTTTCCACTTCAGCTTTCGCCCAAATAACTCCAGGTCTTTTATCCAGCTGAAGCAGTCATAGTGGTTTGAAGGAATAAATCCCAAACCTTTTGATAGAACCGCATAATCATCACTGGAGAGGGGAACATCCGAGAGATTTAAAATCCTCCCCTGGCCTGATGCGCTCTTGTTCGTGGGTAATAGCCTCCCAGGTGTCTCTGTTCCAAAAAAGACCCAGATGGACCAGAAGACCCACGAGGAGGCCCATAATAGCCGAACTGTCCATCTCTCCTTTTTTTTTATTTTTTTGGAGCTTGCCATGGAGGTCTATTAGTTATCTCATGGGGGTTTGTATTCGTCCTTGATCTTTCGGAATCCGAAGTATCAAGATCAGAAGAAGATACTGACGGTGGTTGTCTAAGGGGGGGAGGAGGTTGAAAGGCTTTATCCTCCCTAAACTCTGCTAGATCCCTGACAAATTGGGAATGTTTTCTCTCGTTTAAATTATTCTGAAACCTTTCTACAGAAGTTTGTAATAGTTCTTCCCTTCTGACAAAGTCAGGATCGTTTTTAAGGCGTAAGATGTTATCAATACCTGTATTAAGGACCGTAGTAGATTCAGCAAATAATTTCTTCTCCTCCTCTAATAGGAGGGTCATTAGTCTTAGGGAAGAGGCTATAGATTCTTTTCGCCACAAGGCCAAAAACGTTTCAGACGCAGTCCTAGGGGAAGGATGAGTATTGATCCTTAATCCCCTAGGAACGATCTGATGTTTAATATAATTTTCTAGACCCTTTATTTCCCACCACGATCGTATATTATTTTTATAATTAGCCAATAGTTCTTTAAAGGAGTCTTTTAGGGTTGAACCTGTATTCCCTGCAGAAAAATCACTCGTGGAGAAAACTTGATTTGCTTCCTCAACCCAGGATGCCGTGTTGACAGGCCCTGATAAAAATCCTGCCATACTCTGGAAATAGACTTAGCAAAAATTTTTGGATCAATACGTCCCGGGAATATTAATGTTACACCAAAATAGCCAAATATTCCCAATATAAACAATTATTTTATTACATTAAAATTCCACACCACAGTGTAAGTTAAACAAGTGATCAGTAGATCATGTACATAAAATATATTCCAGATGACAATAAGATGTAACAAGTAGACAAGGTTCACAATCAACTTAGAGCGTAGGACTTAACTTAGGCTGGAAATATAGCATTATTCAGCACCAAAAATTTGGAGCATGTCAGTCCATAAGGTCCAAGCACATGTATGCTGTTGCTCTTTCCGAAGTCCTTTTAATATAGGTGAACCGTCCACTTAAATGTCATGCAAATATTCCTTCTTAGTTACTCCGCCTCGACGCGTTTCCCCACACGGAAAGTGTGGTTCATCAGGAGGCTATGAGGTTAAATACATTTAATCAGCATCAAGATATACAAAGATACACAGTTTTAAAGACATTATCACAGTAGCATGAAAAAATAAGAAACCAATAATGCATTTAGTACTTGCCCAAAGTGAAGATTAGGTGTACAGGTCCATGGCATCAGATAGACAGGATCAGCAATGGTACAGGCAATACTGTGTAGATGACCACCACTGTCCAAGTGATCGCCATGGAGCTGAACCACCATATGCGGTATATATATATACCATACATTATCCAGAACACCTGAGGACACAACAGGGCGGACGCTACCGGATGTCCGGTGTACGCCCCCTACATGACGCGCGCTTCATGCACGTGCCATATGGGGGCCCGAAAGGATCAATATACTTGCCGTCCTGCTATACTGAGACCCGGCCGCGCATGCCCAGTATCGCGCGCACACTGTGCCCGCGCCGGACGGATGCCTGCTCGGGTCAAATTACATGGACGGGAAAAACAAAGACTACTGCACATGCGCGCGGCCTCCATAGATACAACATCAGCGTCCCAGGAGAACCGCGTCTCGTGATCCAGTAGAAAGATCTTCAGCACGCATGCGCAGTGTCATAAAAATAGGACTTAGATAATTTTCACATCTGTTGTTGAGGATCCCTCACACAGCGGTGTTTAAATTATTTTATTGAACACCGCATCCATCAGAGCTACCACCCCAGGCCCTAAGGTGTGGACAAGACAATATAGATACTGAACTTAGTTAAATTAAGCATAATAGCATAAGTTAAACAGATATACATATGGCTAATACCATTTACATAGATAAATCTTGTATATTAGGGCAAGTACACATAAAGATAATCGTGATAATAACCAATAATATAGAAACCCCTTACAATAAGTGGGCAATCTTCAAGAGTAAAGCATAATAAGATCTTTAAACAGTATATACCCTGTCCATGCTATGTGGGGAGGAAGCAACTAAATACAAGCTGCTCGTTAAGCCCCCCTGGTGTAAGGGAGCCCAACTTGAAAATCCATGCTGACTCCTTCTGTAGAAGGAGCCTATCAAAATCTCCATCTCTAGGGTTAGGTTTTACCAGCTCCAATACAGAAAAACGAATATGAGTTAGATCACCCCTATGAGTCGTATTCATGTGGCGGGAGACTGGTGTATCTCTTTTATTCCGAATATCGGATAAATGCTCCCCCACTCTCCTCCGGAGTTCTCTCAGGGTCTTGCCCACGTAGTCCATAGGACACGTGCAGCATGCCCTGTAGACAACTCCGGAGGTCCTACAAATTTGCGTTACTTCAGTAATTGTAGGACCTCCGGAGTTGTCTACAGGGCATGCTGCACGTGTCCTATGGACTACGTGGGCAAGACCCTGAGAGAACTCCGGAGGAGAGTGGGGGAGCATTTATCCGATATTCGGAATAAAAGAGATACACCAATCTCCCGCCACATGAATACGACTCATAGGGGTGATCTAACTCATATTCGTTTTTCTGTATTGGAGCTGGTAAAACCTAACCCTAGAGGTGGAGATTTTGATAGGCTCCTTCTACAGAAGGAGTCAGCATGGATTTTCAAGTTGGGCTCCCTTACACCAGGGGGGCTTAACGAGCAGCTTGTATTTAGTTGCTTCCTCCCCACATAGCATGGACAGGGTATATACTGTTTAAAGATCTTATTATGCTTTACTCTTGAAGATTGCCCACTTATTGTAAGGGGTTTCTATATTATTGGTTATTATCACGATTATCTTTATGTGTACTTGCCCTAATATACAAGATTTATCTATGTAAATGGTATTAGCCATATGTATATCTGTTTAACTTATGCTATTATGCTTAATTTAACTAAGTTCAGTATCTATATTGTCTTGTCCACACCTTAGGGCCTGGGGTGGTAGCTCTGATGGATGCGGTGTTCAATAAAATAATTTAAACACCGCTGTGTGAGGGATCCTCAACAACGGATGTGAAAATTATCTAAGTCCTATTTTTATGACACTGCGCATGCGTGCTGAAGATCTTTCTACTGGATCACGAGACGCGGTTCTCCTGGGACGCTGATGTTGTATCTATGGAGGCCGCGCGCATGCGCAGTAGTCTTTGTTTTTCCCGTCCATGTAATTTGACCCGAGCAGGCATCCGTCCGGCGCGGGCACAGTGTGCGCGCGATACTGGGCATGCGCGGCCGGGTCTCAGTATAGCAGGATGGCAAGTATATTGATCCTTTCGGGCCCCCATATGGCACGTGCATGAAGCGCGCGTCATGTAGGGGGCGTACACCGGACATCCGGTAGCGTCCGCCCTGTTGTGCCCTCAGGTGTTCTGGATAATGTATGGTATATATACCGCATATGGTGGTTCAGCTCCATGGCGATCACTTGGACAGTGGTGGTCATCTACACAGTATTGCCTGTACCATTGCTGATCCTGTCTATCTGATGCCATGGACCTGTACACCTAATCTTCACTTTGGGCAAGTACTAAATGCATTATTGGTTTCTTATTTTTTCATGCTACTGTGATAATGTCTTTAAAACTGTGTATCTTTGTATATCTTGATGCTGATTAAATGTATTTAACCTCATAGCCTCCTGATGAACCACACTTTCCGTGTGGGGAAACGCGTCGAGGCGGAGTCACTAAGAAGGAATATTTGCATGACATTTAAGTGGACGGTTCACCTATATTAAAAGGACTTCGGAAAGAGCAACAGCATACATGTGCTTGGACCTTATGGACTGACATGCTCCAAATTTTTGGTGCTGAATAATGCTATATTTCCAGCCTAAGTTAAGTCCTACGCTCTAAGTTGATTGTGAACCTTGTCTACTTGTTACATCTTATTGTCATCTGGAATATATTTTATGTACATGATCTACTGATCACTTGTTTAACTTACACTGTGGTGTGGAATTTTAATGTAATAAAATAATTGTTTATATTGGGAATATTTGGCTATCCCGCCTTTATGACCCAGAGGCAGGAGGATGAGCATGTGCTCCACGTGACGTCTTCTGATTCGCTCACTGATATCACACGGCCCCATGACGAGGCTGGTGATGTGCTGAATCCTGACTGGCTGGGCCAGGACGTCACGAACCCTGATTGAGTCACGCCCGTCTCGCACCCGCCCTTGGGTGGAGCTACACCTCCTTAAAAGCTCCCCCTGCCATCATGGTGGTGCACGACCGTCCTTCTATGTTTGGATGTCTGGCAGCGTGCTACCACGCCACTGTACAGACGTCATTGTCTTTCGTGGGCTTTGTCCTTGCTGCTCAGGCAGCACCTGGTTTGCAGGCCGTGTTCCTGCCTTGCTGCTCCGGCAGTATCTCCTTCAACAGGCCGTGTTCCTGTCCCAGGTGAGCTCCTCGAGTCTCCACCGGACTCACCTGGTTATTGAAAGCACACGTGCGTGGGCACCTCTGTGCTACCCTCGTGCCATATCCTGTGACTCCCGCTGGCACACGTGCGTAGGCACCTCTGTGCGTCCCCGTGCAACAGGTACACCGTACGAGAAGCCCCGAGCCATACAACCCTCACGGGTTAGGGTGGACCGGTGTACATAGATCGTCTGTGACGTTCCAGACGATCACTAGTAGCAACCCGCTCACTCTTTCCTGACCATAGCAGCAGTCCCTTACACCGCACAGTGGACCTTGACCGGCGGAAGCTGTCCATTTCCCATCTTGGCACGCTTCCCCGGGTCCCCCTCGTAACAGTTTACGTCCCGCTCATCTCCGCCCCTCTGCGTCTATTGGCCGCCTGCCGTGTGACGTCGCTATGACGCCGCACGACCCGCCCCCTTAATAAGGAGGCGGGTCGGTGGCCAGAGCGATGTCGCAGGGTAGGTAAGTGCATGTGAAGCTGCCGTAGCAATAATGTTCGCTACGCCATCTATCACCATGATATCGCATTGACGGGGGCGGGGACTATCGCGCTCGGCATCGCAGCATCGGCTTGCAATGTCGTAGTGTGCAAAGTGCCCCTTAATCTGGGTGTACAACCCCAGTTTCATTTCATACGTGCGCCTAGAGAGCTGATGGGCAGTGTGGAGCTTGCCATGACATCGGGCCAGTCTTGGTAACTTTGACTGATCGTAACTGAAACACTGCAAAGTGCCACCATGCTGACTGAAAGTGAAGATCTGGGATGCATTCACCTAAAGATAAAAAGTGGGGATTTTTTTTTATAAATACTATGACCTTTTCATTGAGAATATGATATTAGTGATGCACATTGAGTCACTATCAAGACAGTATAGTATAGAAAAATGACATGGCAAGTTACCTTTAAGGACAGGTGCTTAAGGAACCTTGGTGTACCAAACATTTTAAAGAATACTTGCCATCAGGATCATGCATGTTAAAATAAACAATCCTCAATGTAAATATATGCAGCCTTGTTGTTGTTTAATTTACATTAGAAGTTTGGATTTTCTATGCTCTTCACACAATGCCTTGGTGAAACACGCTAAGGCCTCTGTCACACGTTCGTGCCCTCCGGTACGTGTTTGGTAGTTTTTTCACGTACCGGAGGCACGTACACACGTGGACCTATGATTTAATAATGGCTTGGACACACGTAAGTATTTTGGAACGGAACGTGTGTCCGTTCCGTACTTACTTGTGTCCGTGTGTTTTGCACGCTGACATGTCCACGTTTTCTCCGGCAGCACGGGTGTCATTCGGCCTGCACCCATACCACACGGATGTAGTGTGGATGCAGTCCCGTGTGACACACGCCGGAGAAACACGTGTTGTTATTTTAAAATAAAAAAAACACATACTCACCTCCTTCTTCCCTGCAGAATCTTCCGCTCCAAACAGTTGCTGCCGACCGCCGCTCATTATGAGCGTGTTAAGGAGGTGGGCGTGCTGTCACGGGCACTAATCTCCGCCCGTCCGCTCGGTCGGAAGCAGCATCAGTGGGGAGAGGGCGCGGCTGTCTGTGTCTTTTTCCCCCCGTTTAAAAGTCTCACAGAAGTAGCTGTAATTTGGCACAAAAGTGAGATTACTTAGAACTAGACAGCTCTCAAAAATTAACAAAAAAACATGAAGAAAATTGGTCTGTGAGTCTCTCAAGAGGCTTATAGCAGTATTAAATGAGCTGCAAGAATTTTTGGCACATACTTTTTGTATGCTACATGTGACAATAACCTTCTGCATTCTTCATATGTCAGGCCTGTGGGCTAGGGTTGCAAGATGGAAGAAATATTACAAAGAAAAATATCCAAACTTGGCTTTATTTTGCCAAAACCTCCATTGTCTGCAAAAAGAATTTGGGAAAATGTATTGTGCTCTTATGCAACTTATGTTGTTGAACGTTTTGGACATAATTCCAATAAGGATGTTTTGGTACAAAGCAAACACTTCATTTCACCATAAGAACACCATACCCACAGTTATGCATTGTGGTAGCAGCATTAAGCTTTGGGGATGTTTTTTGGCAGAAGGAACTGGAGACTTAGTCAAGGTGGAAGAAATTATGAATAGTTCTAAATATCAGTCAGTTTTAAAACAACACCTTTAGGCATATACTAAAAATCTGATGATAGAAAAGAATTTCACCTTTTAGTATGAAAGCAAAGTAAAAAGTCCAGATTTATTTCATAGATAAAATTAAAAACAAGGAGCGCATGTGTAGGGTCACAATGTAAGCGGTGAGAACAAATGAATGAAATTTGCTCACCTGATAAGGTTGTGCAGACCCTGCACAACCCTGGAAAAAGACGTGATAAGTTTGTATAAACCTGTGCTGTCAGGGACTGAGTCCAGGAGATTCTTCCAGGAGATAAACCACACATGCTGCTGTGCCAGGCAGGTCTCCTGCAGCCGAGGAGTTAATCCAAGAAAGCCCCTGTGTGGCTGGTCTGGAGGAGTCACTGAAGATCAGTGTTCCTGATTGCGAGTAATACCTCCGTCCAAGCAGCTCCTGCCGTGGGTCCCCAGAGGGGAAGAGATTGTAGGAATGAAAGAAACACGGCCTGATGGAGCGCTATGGAAGCCGCGGGGATGTATAAGTTCAATGTTTTTTATTAATTCACATAAACCACAACGCGTTTCGATATAGTCCAATATCTTCGTCAGGAGGATATTATATATTATCACCTGACGAAGATATTGGACTATATCGAAACGCGTTGTGGTTTATGTGAATTTATAAAAAAACATTGAACTTTTACTTCCCCGTGGCCTCCATAGCGCTCCATCAGACCGTGTTTCTTTCATTCCTCCCAGATTTATTTCATATCTTTTAAAACACATCCCTGAGTAGGGGATGGCAGTTACAGGGGGAGGGGGAAAGTACAGGAGTGCAAACAGACGACGGCCGTTTTGCGGTGATGTGCGCTTCCATAGGTATGCATAGGATATGACGATATGACAAACTCATGGAAGCATACATCAGCGTGAAATGGCTGTTGTCTGTTTGCCCTCCTACACATTCCCCCTTCCCCTGTGACTGCTATCCACTACTCAGGGACGTGTTTTAAGAGACATGAAATAAATTTGGACTTTCTACTTTGAAAAGAGTGTTGTGATTAACCATCTTATTTGGATCTACAATGTGAGGGGCACTGCAGCCAAAATTTGAGATGCTGCCACCTGACTGCAGGCCCTCTATGCTAATTTTTAGGAGGTTCTCCCCCTAAAAAGACACTCACCAGATACCCCCGCTCCTGTGGTATGACCAGCTCTTGCCCCGCCTCCCAGATATATGTCACGGCGCTGCCCAGCTTCCGGTCTCTCTGTTCCTGGACCCGGACTTGTTTGGGCGGCCGGTGGCGTATACCCGCTTCGGGAGGCGGTAAGAGAGCTATCAGCAGGGAGGGAAGAGTTTTGCCCACGGCACTTTAGCTGTGAGCGGCTCCCTCCCTGCTGAGGCACAGGTGACATGTGCCGGCAAGCGGTGTTCTCAGGGAAATACCCGCCCGCCGGTCCGCCTGTGCTCGCCGTCTGTCACAAATCCCCCATCAGCAGGGAAGGAAGCGTCCTACTCACAGCGCTGTTAGTTGTGAGCAGCTTCCTCCCTGCTGAGGCTCCAGCTAGGTGTGCCGGCGAGCGGTGTTCTGAGTGAACTACCTGCCTGCCGGTCAGCTGGAGCCCGCCCCTCAGTTTGAAAAAGAGCGCGAAAGTGCTCTTTGCTCATGGCGCCGCCCACCCGCCGCCCTGCCACCGCCAGCGGGGGGTGCAGGTGCAGGCTGTAAGCCGGCGCGGTCCCTGATACAGCGCAGGTGGAAGCGCTGCAGCGGGGGACCCGCCGGCCTTGTGGGAGTAACAAACCCCGTGCCCCTGCTCCCTCCACCGCCCTGTCACCGCTGCCCTGTCACAGCCTGTACAGGAGAGCGGGGAGATTGCGGGGGCAGGCTGCGGATGGGCGCAGCCTCTGATGCAGCTCAGATTGGAGGTGCTGCATTGGTGTATGTGCTGACTGCAGAAGTCAGCAGAATCCACCCATCCCCTATTGGTATCCGCAGACAAGTTAAAAAAAATAAATAAATAAATAAATTAAATTAAATAAATAAATTATAAAAAAAATAAATAAAAAAAAAATAAAAAAAAAAAATATAAATAAATAAATTAAATAAATAAATTATAAATAAAAAAAAAAATTAAATAAATTATAAATAAAAAAAAAAAAGAAAAAAAGCTGCTAGTCATGAAGGAGCTAGGGGTCATCTGGGTATCCCGGCCAGTGGGGTGAATTAAGGGGTGTGGTCAGGCCTCACTTCAACTGTGCAGGGTGGGGGGGGAGGTAAGCTGAGACATGTGCATTTGCAGTATTGCAGGGAGAAGTTGCAGCAGGTGGCATAGCCTCCACCTGCTGATACCCCACCTCTTCCACTAGTGCCAGTGATTTTCACCCCCCTCCCCTTTAGGGGTCGGCATGACACCTTAGGATGAACAACCATCACTCACTTGAACAATCCCCCACCTCCCCTTCTGTGGGTAGCGGCTTGGATCGGACTCTGTCCCCTTCACCTGGGGAAATGCTCGGGCGTTGGGACCCTGGGCGTCATGAGTCACATGTAGATTTAGACCCCCTTTTTCTTCAGACTAAGCCCCAGGGCGGTCCCGCGGAGGGATGATGAGCATCTGAGTGTACATTGGCCTGGACAGCGGAGTGCTGTTGGAATTGGGCAGGATTATCCGGAGTCCGGCCGCCCCCTTTTATCCTGCACAATGTGGCAAGTACCATTACGTGGGATTGTGGGGTGGAATAAGCGCCCTGGGGGGGGTCACGTGATGTCACCAGGCAACAGGTTTTCCTCCCTATTCAACATTCTGTAATTAAGTTATGTGTGACCGACACCATAGGTGTACTGAGGAAATCATACACCCGCCGTAATAGGCGCTATAGTAGCTGCCTTTACTACCTCTTGTGGTCAGCATTCCGCAGTCTGATTGCTCTTACTGTAAAGAACCCTTCCCATTTAGCTGCGGTAGGAGGAAGTAATGTTCCAGTCCTTTATAGTGACCACACACGATTTATGCATAAAATGAGATCTCCTCCTCCATTCCTTGCAATAATATAGTTGTCTCCTTGAACCAACTAATCTCAGAATGTCCCCCACCGCCTTTTTGATAAAAAACAAACAAAACAATAAAAAAAAAAAAAAAAAAAAGTCGAGTCAAAACTGGATCCCAGATTTTAGATGTGGCCTGTCAAGTGATTTATAGGTGGGTTACATTATGTTGGGCGCACAGGATATCACCCCTCCTTGGTATACACTCTAACTTAGCGCTGTAGTTAACAAGGCGTAAGCTATGTTTGTCACTGATAACTTTATGGTAATAGCAAAGTGTATTTCTGTGCATTTTCGTGTTTGTTGGAGTTTCAGTTTAACAGACGAAAATGAACATGTGAGATGCGAAAATTGGCATTTGTATGTAATTGCATAATTATGCCCACTAATATTTCCTGGGCAATTATGTCCACATAAATAGCCTCAAAAAAAAAAAAAAAAATACACAATTTTAGTTTAGGTCTCAGGTGTGCACAACTGACAAGTGCTTTCCCATGTGTTAGTAGACAACAATCATTCTAATACTAGACTGTAGAGGGTGCCAAGTAGCTTCATTATTTGAAGCACCTATTATGAATTTTTTAAAAAAAAAAAATATATAAAAAAGCCCCTCCCTTTGGGTTTGACTTTTGTTTTGGAAGGTTTTGCCGCATGGAAATAGCGTTTATCGGCTATTACCCATCGTACGGAGGTTTATCTTTCGGCCCCTGCGGATCCATAGGTATGAACTTCAACTTTGCGGGTAAGGTCATTTCTATTGCTGTCATTGTTTCCAAGGCGCCTTTCCTAGGCTTCCGGTGTAGGACTAAGCGGCAGGGTCACGTTACCTGGTATCGGTACATTGATCCAACCCTAGGTGCGGTAAGATTAAACTTTATTTTCCGCTACATGGAATCAGGCACCTGAAAAGGAGGAACTGATTGTGTAGCTGAATTTTTCTTTAAGCTTCAATGGCTACATTCGCTTCAAGAGCAGTAACGGCTGAATCGCTGGGGGGTGTATTTAACAGCAGCAGGTCTGGCTGTTTGGGTTTGTTGTCAACACAATGGTTTTTTTTTTTTTTTTTTTAAAAAAAAAAAAAAAAAAAAAGTGGTATTATCAGTTGGTTTACCAAGCCCGGGGGGAAAAACCGTCTAACCACCTGTTTACAACTTCCCTCATCAGTAGTGGGCTGTTTAGGCTTTTCGGTATTTAGAATGCGCATCAGTCAACGAAAGGTTAACGTCATACCAGGTATCCAGTTGCCGTGATAGCATTGTTTACTCCCTATTGCTTTTCCAATCCCAGGTATCCTCGTTAACTCCGTCCGCTGGCAGGTCCAAAGGTTTTGATTCCTTAAATTCGTAGTGGTACTCCCATTGAAAGGAGGCCGATGACCCGGCCTCTCGTTACAACACAGACATGATGGGCCTATAGTAAGGTATGCAGCGAGTGGGGTTTACCAGGCGGGTGAAAAGCATGATGATTTTCAAGCGATCCCTTGCTAATATATAACCGGCAGTATTTAGTGATTCTACTTCACCAACGGGTACCGTTTTTTCCTGTTGTGAGCAAACTGGTACGGGGTTTTGCCTTGCAATTTTTCAGTTGCGGAACTGGACCTGCGCGACCAAGGCCTAGTGGGACCCACGGTATGGAATGGGTAGTGGATTAGCGGCAGGTGGGTGGATGTCAGGAGGCCTAAAGGCTGCTTTACACGGTACGACCGATTGTGCGATTTCACAATCGATCGTACCCGCCCCCGTCCTTTTTGTGTCACGGGCAAATCGCTGCCCGTGTCGCACAAAGTTAGTAACCCCCGTCACACATACTTACCTCTCGTGCGACCTCGCTGTGGGCGGCGAACGTCCACTTCCTGGAGTGGGAGGGACGTTTGGCGTCACAGCGACGTCACACGGCCGCCGGCCAATAGACGCGGAGGGGCGGAGATGAGCGGGACGTAAACATCCCGCCCACCTCCTTCCTTCCACATAGAGCCGGCGGCGGCCGCGGGAGGCAGGTGAGCTGCTCATCGTTCCCGTGGTGTCACACGGAGCGGCGTGTGCTACCACGGAAACGATGGTCAACTAAATCAAACGATATTATGGAACCTAGCGAGCAGTACCCGACTCACGATTTGTGAGCGATACTGCGTCGCTAGGAGGTGTCACACAGGCCGGCATCGCCAGCGATGCCGGATGTGCGTCACAAAAACCGTGACCCTGACGATCTATCGCACGATAGATTGTCTAGTGTAAAGCAGCCTTAATACTCCTGGCTGTTTGTCAACCTAATAAGGTACCGGGCTGGGTGGTTACGCCCATTGTGTTTTTGATCTTAAAGCTTAGTCACACAGGCTGAAGAAAGGCCTAGGTCTATCTAGCCAAGCCTGTCTTCCCTCACAGTTTTGGGATCTTTTTCCCCCACCCCTGGTTGGTATGCCTAAGGTGTTAGTGATAGCCCTTAGACGAACAGGGGTGACGGGGAGCATCTTTTAACCATGAAGACTTTTTCCCATATTTGGCGGACAATTTCTTGGCGGTAACTTGGTGATGATTGTTTATTGTGGGTGCGCCAGCTGCAGTACCTGGGATGTAAACACCCCTCCCTTCCCCCCCAGAACTGGGGTGCTGCTGAAGCTTTGGGGCAAGTGTGTATGAGCGTGGTTTCAATGGGATGGGGTTGGCAACGCAAATGCATTTTGAGGGACGTCCGTACAGAGTTTGTTTTATAAACCGCCACTAGTAGAAGCGCAAGAGGCTACTGACTGTCATATAGGCTAGCGTAACATTACATACATTCCAGATTTGTGTATTAATAAAAAAAAAAACAAACAAAAAAAAAAAAACGCGAGTTTTTGCCAAATCAACCCCAAGGGGAAGGGGTCTGCTGGTTAGGAGAATTTTGCTGGTTTCGAGAGGTTTTTCCTTTCTGACAATGTTTTCCTTTTCAGATGTAAGTTGGCCTAGGGTTCGAGCTTAGGTCATGTCCATACTTTTCGGGCAGCGGGAAAAGCTGATCCTCGCCCTGGTGGTTGGTCCTTGGTTTCCATTGACCTGGATGTGATTGGAGAAGTTGCCGGGAGCTGGTTGAGCTGAGTGCGCTACCTGAGGTGTTCAGGATTGGTGAGCCGCCCTCCACAGTTGACTTGGCGACCCAAGTAGGCGTCACAGATCTGGTCCCCTGCCACCTAGCTGCGCTCCGCCCCGTACCCTCATCCGGTCGGAGATGTACAACTTTCCCTGTTATTTTCCTAATGGAAGATGGGCCAGCCAGAGGTGATTTTCAGCTCATATTGGAATGTATTTAAGGAAGGATGTGTTACGTAGCTGTCCTTGGCGCACGGGCAACCAGTGCCTACCTAAGTTGATTCTGTAAAATATAAAAAAAAAAAAAAAAGAATTTGTTGGTGTGGTACCGCCAGCTGGAAGGTATTAACTTTGCTGTCCCCATGAGGGAGCGAGAACATCTTAAATGATGCTGTTTCGGAGGTTTGGCAGTGAGAATGGTGAGGAGATGGCTCAGGTTCTGTGGTTTTGGGGGGGGTCGCAGCTTGCTAGCGCTGTGCTGCTCCTTGGCGGAAGGGGTAGGAAAAATGAGAGTGTTTTTCCCTATGCCTCTCCAAAAGTGAATAAGTGAAAATAAAAGCAATTTAACTTATAAAGAACGGTGTGGTGTCTTTCTAGGGGGGAAAAGGTGGTGGTTGGGTCCTGGCAGTCTGAGGGGCACTGCAGCCAAAATTTGAGATGCTGCCCCCTGACTGCAGGCCCTCTATGCTAATTTTTAGGAGGTTCTCCCCCTAAAAAGACACTCACCAGATACCCCCGCTCCTTTGGTATGACCTGCTCTTGCCCCGCCTCCCAGATATATGTCACGGCGCTGCCCAGCTTCCGGTCTCTCTGTTCCTGGACCCGGACCTGTTTCCCACCCTCCCTCCCCTTGGTTTTATGAGTTTTGTGGAGTGTTTCTGGTTAAGTAGCAGCAGCGGAAGGGGTAGGAAAAATGGTGGTGAAATACCCGCACCGGACGGCCGGTGGCGGAAAATTTCCCAAAACCCCGTGGTGTTGGCTGGTAATGCCTAATTTGAAAGCTGCAACCAAAAATTTATGCCAAAGTAAAAGATGAGAGTGTTTTTCCCTATGCCTCTCCATAAGTGAATAAGTGAAAATAAAAGCAATTTAACTTATAGAGAACGGTGTGGTGTCTTTCTAGGGGGGAAAAGGTGGTGGTTGGGTCCTGGCAGTCTTTCTCTTGCCTGGGATTGAATCAGCTGAGCACCTACTCATGAAGCTCACACTGGACGTCAGACTACTATACTTTCCGCATGGTAGTGCCGAGCTTGCATTTACTCTATTTTTTTTAAATACATTTTGACATTGCAATGCATGTATTAGTTCTTTTTAGCATTTTTTAACTTCTTTTTCTTAGAAAGTCATTGTGTGCACAAACCCTGACAGGAATCTCTACAGCTAAGTCTTAGAGCATGTGCACACGTTGAGTATTTTCAGCAGATATTTCATTTGAATGAGTGAAAAATGCTGCAAAAAACATTAAAAAAAATGACATGCTGCAGATATGAAAAAATGCCTTAGTGGTTCAAATCTGCAAGCAAAAACAAGCAGCATGTGCATGAAATTTAACAAATCTCATTCACTTTGCTGATACTGTAAAATTCTGATTTTTTTCCATTGCAAAAACACACTAAAAAAATGTGGCATTAATGCTGTGTGTGAACAAGCCCTAAGTAGAGATGAGCGAACTGGTCCCGATTCGGCTCGAGGCCGGTTCGCCGAACGGGGGTCCCGTTCGAGTTCGGCTCGTCGAACGTTCGACGAACCGAACTCGAACGTATAGGCTATAATGGGAGGCAATCACAAACACATAAAAATGCATGATAAATGTACACAAACAGTTAATAAACATTGCCATAACACTTACCGGTCCTCGCGATCCCTTCTGCACTCTGTCTCCTGCCGCTATTCCATCCGATGATCGCTGAATCCTCCCGGTGACCTGCACTGCCAGCAGAGATGCAGGACCTATCGTGACGTCAAAATAGCCATGTGACCAGTCACGTGGCTATTATCTCATTGGCTACAGACTGGTCACATGACTATGACACGTCATGTAGGACCTGCGAGTGCATCTCTCCGGTACACGGTGCACATATGTGTATCGCCGTGTACCGGCGACCTGCTCTAGCACACGGTCGACTCCCCGTTCCGTTAGGGACCGGCTGACACAGCCGGTCATTAACGGAGATCACCGTTGCCATAGCAACGCAGTTAGCGGTGACGTCACCGCTAACCGCGGCTCCGAGAGCACCGTTGCTATGGTAACGCGTCTGTCAGCGTTACCGCTAGCAGCCAGCACTGATCACTCACGGAGTGAAGGCTGCACGCTGCTTCCCGATTGTAGTGATGATTGTAGTGAGGATGGATGTTCCCCAGCCCCAAGTGATGAGCTGGTGAACCTCATCCTTCCTCACTACAATCGTCACTACTACAAAAACTAGTGATGATTGTAGTGAGGATGGAGGTTCCCCAGCCCCAAGTGATGAGCTGGTGAATCTCATCCTTCCTCACTACAATCGTCACTACTACTACACTAGTGATGATTGTAGTGAGGATGGAGGTTCCCCAGCCCCAAGTGATGAGCTGGTGAATCTCATCCTCACTACAATCGTCACTACTACTACACTAGAAAGAAAGAAGACAGAAGAGCAGGATCGTGGAGGGCTGACAGGGGGTAATAAAGATGGAGTCTCTAATGTGTCTGTGTATTTATTTCTATTAAAGTATTTTTTCTCTGTGTGGTGTCTTTTTTTTAACCCTTTATTGGAGATTCTTAATGGCCGGGTCAAACGTGCCTGACATTAAGAATCTCTGGCTTAATACTGGCTGGTAAAACAAAGCCAGTATTAACTCATGATTACCCAACAAGCCACCCGGCTCCAGGGCTGTTGGAAGAGTTGGATACAGCGCCAGATGATGGCGCTTCTATGAGAGCGCCATTTTCTGGGACGGCTGCGGACTGAAATCCGCTGCAGAGGCGCCCACAAACCTCGGGCTAACCTGTGCTGCGGATTCCAATCCCCAGCTGCCTAGTTGTACCCGGCTGGACACAAAAATCGGGCGAAGCCCACGTCATTTGTTTTTTAATTATTTCATGAAATAAGTGAAATAATTAAAAAAAACGGGCTTCCCTATATTTTTGGTTCACAGCCGGGTACAAATAGGCAACTGGGGGTTGGAGGCAGCCCGTGGCTGCCAGCTGTACCTGGCTAGCATACAACAATATGGCGAAGCCCACGTCATTTTTTTGGTGGGCAAAAAAATTTTGCATACAGTCCTGGATGGAGTATGCTGAGCCTTGTAGTTCTGCAGCTGCTGTCTGCTCTTCTCCTTACAGACAGACAGTAGCTGCAGAACTACAAGGCTCAGCATACTCCATCCAGGACTGTATGCAGACGTTTTTTGCCCCCTGAAAAAATTATGTGGGCTTCGCCATATTTTTGTATGCTAGCCAGGTACAGCAGGCAGGTACGGCTGCCCCCAACCCCCAGTTGCCTATTTGTACCCGGCTGGGAACCAAAAATAAAGGGAAGCCCTTTTTTTATTATTTCATGAATTTCATGAAATAATTAGAAAACAAATGACGTAGGCTTTGCCCCATTTTTGTGTCCAGCCAGGTACAACTAGGCAGCTGGGGATTGGAATCTGCACCACAGGTTGGCCTGAGCTTTCTGGGCCCCACTGCTGCGAATTGCAGTCTGCAGCCGCCTCAGAAAATGGCATTTTCATAGAAGCGCCATCTTCTGGCGCTGTATCCAACTCTTCCAGCACCTGCCTGCTATACCTGGCTAGCATACAAAAATATGGCGAAGCTCACGTCCTTTTTTTGTAGTTTTTTGGCAAAAAAAATAAAAAATGCTTCCCTGGATTTTCCATTGCCAGTGAAGGTAACACCAAGCAGTGGGGGTTAGCAGCCAGTAGCTGCTTGGATTACCCTTAGCTAGCAATACAAAAAATGCAGCGGGAGCCCATATATATTTTTTTTAATTATTTATTTAAATAACTAAAAATAAAATGGGCTTCCCTGTATTTTGATTGCTGGACATCACAGTGCTGTAAAAATAAATCTTTAAAAAAAATGACGTAGCGCTCCGCGGTATTTTTGATTCTCAGCGCAGATAAAGCAGACAGCTATGGGTTGCCACCCCCATCTGCCTGCCGTTACCTTGGTTGGCAATCAAAATACAGGGAAGCCCATTAATTTTTTCTATTTAAAAAATAGTTAAAAAAAAAAATGACGTTGGGTCCCCCCATTTTTGATAGCCAGCTAGGGTAAAGCAGACGGCTGTAGCCTGAAAACCACAGCTGGCAGCTTTACCGTGGTTGGGGATCCAATGTGGAGGTCCCCTCAGGCTCTTTTTTATAATTATTTTATAAATATTAATAATTACACAATAAAAGTAGGGTCCCGCCCAAATTGGATCACCAGCCAAGGTAAAGCGGACAGCTGTGGTCTGGTATTCTCAGGGTGGGAAGGTCCATAGTTATTGGGCCTTCACAGCCTAAAAATAGCAGGCCGCAGGCACCCCAGACGTGGCGCATCCACTAGATGCGCCAATCCTGGCGCTTCACCCCAGCTCATCCCGTGCCCTGGTGCAGTGGCAAACGGGGTAATAAATCGGGTTGATACTAGCTGTAAAGTCACCTGAGATCAAGCCCAGCAGTTTGTGATGTCATGGCGTCTATTAGATACCCAACATCATAAACTGTCAGTACTAACAAAAACAAAAAATCGACAAAAGAAATTTATTTGAAAAAACAGTCCCCAAAACATTTCCTCTTTCACCAATTTATTGTAAGAAAAAAAATAAAGGGGTCCCACGACGACTCTGGACCGTCTAGAATATGGGGGGGAGACACTCAGGGAACGTATCCCCCATTTTCTAGGAGTGCGGACCCTTCATGTGAAGAGTGTGGGTGCAATGAATCTGCACTCACTCTCCCCGGGTCCACAGCAGCAGAGTCCATGTCGTAATGGTTGCTACCAAAGCTGCAATGCCCTGCTCATGAGGTAAGGGCATGCCTAATCAGGAGAACTACTGTAGAGGAAGCTCTGCTCACTGGTATATAGGTGCTCAGAGGTAATAATAGATAAAATTAGTGAGTAACCTCGGCACTCTAAATCTCCCAGACTAAGTCAGTAAGTCCCAATGGATAGTAATGCAAAATCACTCTTTATTGGTCCTTATTAAGAACATTTTTTTTTTCATAAGCATATATGTTTTTGTCCAAAACAAGTTACAATTGACGTTTCGGCCTGAGCCTTCGTCAGATTGGACCTATCTGCATGTAATCATGAAAAATGACAATAATCAGTATCACATAAGAGTGAGAGAACAATAACATAAACTCGAACAATGTAGAGGTACAATTGGGATGCAGCAAAAAAACTGCAACACAGCAAGAAATGAAACACATGATACAAATGTCATAATACAGTACAAGGACAATATAGTAATGACAAATATGGGGTCAGAGTTGACTTAGACAGCTCTGGTACGAAAGAGATGTCAATCATAAAGTAACATGTGCAGTAGGTGTAGAGCTACAGTATGCATGGCAGAGCTAATGGGTAGACCGATCATAGAAAAAGAACGGAGAAAAAGTGGAGAAAAAGTGGAGAAAAAGTGGAGAAAAAGTGGAGAAAAAGTGGAGAAAAAGTGGAGAAAAAGTGGAGAAAAAAATTCTCCACTTTTTCTCTATTTTTTCTCCACTTTTTCTCCACTTTTTCTCCATTTTTTTCTCCACTTTTTCTCCACATTTTCTCCATTTTTTTTCTCCACTTTTTCTCTATTTTTTCTCCACTTTTTCTCCACTTTTTCTCCACTTATTCTCCACTTATTCTCCACTTATTCTCCACTTATTCTCCACTTTTTCTCCACTTTTTCTCCACTTTTTCTCCACTTTTTCTCCACTTTTTCTCCACTTTTTCTCCACTTTTTCTCCACTTTTTCTCCACTTTTTCTCCACTTATTCTCCACTTTTTCTCCATAAGTGGAGAAAAAGTGGAGAAAAAGTGGAGCACCCTTTGGTGCCTTTCATGTGGCACTAAGGGGTGCTTAGCTTTGTATTTAGCCAAAAAAATGAAAAAAAAAAATGACGTAGGGTTCCCCCTAGTTTTGTAGCCAGCTAGGGTAAAGCAGACGGCTGCAGCCTGCAGACCACAGCTGGCAACCTCACCTTGGCTGGTAATCCAAAACTGAGGGCACCCCACGCTGTTATTTTAAATTAAATAAATAATTTAAAAAAAAAAACACGTAGGGGTCCCCCAAAATTGGATCACCAGCCAAGGTAAAGCAGACAGCTGGGGCCTGATATTCTCAGACTAGGGAGGTCCATGGTTATTGGACTCTCCCAAGCCTAAAAATAGCAGGCCGCAGCCGCCCCAGAAGTGGCGCATCCATTAGATGCGCCAATCCTGGTGCTTCGCCCCAGCTCATCCCGCGCCCTGGTGCGGTGGCAAACGGGGTAATATATGGGGTTAATACCAGATGTGTAATGTCACCTGGCATCAAGCCCTGGGGTTGGTGAGGTCAGGCGTCTATCAGATACCCGACATCACCAACCCAGTCAGTAATAAAAAAAAATAGACGACAAACACATTTTTATTTGAAAAAACACTCCCCAAAACATTCCCTCTTTAACCAATTTATTAGAATGAAAAACAAATCCAGGTCTGCTGTAATCCAAGGGGTTGCCATGACGATCCACACTGTCCCAGTCAATGAAGAGCAGGATGTTCCCCATTGGCTGGGAGAGCAATGCAGTGACCTGAGCTAACATCAATGGGTCAGCCCAGGTCACTGCAGGGCATGACAAGTGCTGCTGTCAGCGAGGTACATTACCTGCGCTGATCTCCAGCACACTGACAGCCCCTGTCACTGAGGTCAATGACCGCCGCCTTCACAGCCAAATATCGCGAGAGGTCCGTGACGTCACCGCCAGTGTCAGTCTCGGGTCGGAAGCGATAGGTGATGTGACAAGCGGCGGCCATGGAGGACAGTGACAGCGCTGAGGTCGGGATGGCGGGACTTTATCACCGCAGGCAAGCCGAGCGGGGGGGGGGGTGTGCGTGTGTGAGAGTGTGTGTGTGTGTATGTATGTGTACATGCCGCGGGCAGGAGGGGGCGGAGCGAGCTGAGCGGGGAAGTGTGGGCTTCCTGCACGTAACTAAGATAAACATCGGGTTACTAACCAAAGCGCTTTGCTTGGATACCCGATGTTTATCTTGGTTACCAGCTTGTGGCAGGCTGCCAGCGATGGCTCCTGCACACTGTAGCTGGGAGGGGGGGAGGGAGGGGGTGCGTGTGTGAGAGTGTGTGTGTATATGTGTACATGCCGCGGGCAGGAGGGGGCGGAGTGAGCTGAGCGGGAAAGTGTGGGCTTCCTGCACGTAACTAAGATAAACATCGGGTTGCTAACCAAAGCGCTTTGCTTGGATACCCGATGTTTATCTTGGTTACCAGCTTGTGGCAGGCTGCCAGCGATGGCTCCTGCACACTGTAGCTGTAAAAAGCCCTTCTTTTTGCTGCTAGAACCGTTCTCGAACGTATCTAGAACTATCGAGCTTTTGCAAAAAGCTCGAGTTCTAGTTCGATCTCGAACAGCCCCAAAAATCACTCGAGCTTAGAACTGGAGAACCTCGAACCACGAACCGCGCTCAACTCTAGCCCTAAGGCTATGTGCGCACGTGTGCGTAATTCATGCAGTTACGCTGCGCTTTGTAGCGCAGCGTAACTGCATGCGTCCTGCGTCCCCTGCACAGTCTATGGAGATTGTGCAGGAGCCGTGCGCACATGGCGTCTTAGAGCTCAGCGCTTCGGCTACTGCCCAAAGCTCTGCGTTCTAAGAAGTGACATGTCACTTCTTCCGTGCGCTTTGCCGGCAGCTCCTGCTCTGTCTATGGCAGGAGCTGCAGGCAGAGCGCATGGAATCGGCTTTTTTTTTTTTTCTACGGACATTTTCTGCAGCGATTTGAAGCGCACATGTGCTCTTCAGATCGCTGCAGAAAATTCTGCAGTGACTGTACGCAACGTGCGCACATAGCCTAAGACTATATGGATTTTGTTAAGTTGAGAGTCTTATGAAAAGGCTTGTTTAAAAAGCCACATTTAGGATTGCTACTTCCAAAAGGTGGAGCTAGAATTTGTTTCCTTCCTGGAGGGACAATTTGAATAATTCCCAGAGGGGCATTGCAGCTATAAGTCCTCTTACTGACAGCCAGGCTGGTTTGTCAGGTCTCCATAAGGAGAATAGTCTTCCCTGTGGTTGAGTTGAGAGTGAATCTCCAGAATGAAAGAATGGCAGCTGGACCCTGTATGAGGATGACACCCGGTATATTGGCTTTACATGTCCATGTATACTCAAATTTTCATTTTCAGCTAAAGTCACTTGGCTTCTGTTGGGTATCGGGTATGTTTAAATTACATGTTGAAACTAATTTTCTATAATATCACAATGTGAACAAAGAAAGATAATAAAAAATAAAAATAGCCCAAAAAAATTGAAGTCATTTGAGTTACAAAAAAGTCATATTGTACATATACAGTAGAATAGCCAGCATTATATACGTGCACTGTATTCTAGAGAAAATGCAATACATGATTCATTTTGCAAGGACAAAAAGCAGACTTTTCAATCTCTTACGTGAGATATATTTTTATCAGACAACACAAAGGAATACAGAGCATCTCCTTAGACGTTCATCTTGCTTTTACCAAAGGTGATCTTGATCTTTCCTTTAGTTTGTCCACATCCTTGATAAAACTGCCAGCAGGAGTTGTTCTGTTTCTTGACTAATAGAAGAGCCTATAGAAATATTACACAGTTCGGCTCCACATGTGGCAGTCATTGTGAAGTGCTACATTGCAGTTTCTCTCATTGGACAGCAATTCACAGTGTAACAAACAATAAGTATGTCTGCAGGGATGAATTAACTTTACACACATGCACAAAGACAGTAGAGTCACTCTGAGCAAACACAAGGAATAGACAGAATTTTAGGAACATTTTCAATAGAAATATGTAGGTTACATGGTCAAATATTTATTGCTTTCTTTCTCAGTAATTTTCTACCAATCTCGAAGCAGCTATATTATATGATTCCTCAATGTAATATTATTAAATGATAGATGGTGGAAATCAAATAATGATGAAACACTTGTAAAACACACCTGAAGCTTTCACAGTTTATGCAGCATAAATTATAGTGATATATATCTAATAGAACAAATAGTGCTACAGAGGACCTTATACAATATATTGTGTAAAGCTACATAAGCACCTTTAATTTCTATTTATGCAAACTGTATTCTCAAGTAGTCATTTTGTGCCATAATCTGTTAGGTATTTTTAACTTTAAATTTACCAAGACAATTAAAAATAAAATAAAATACAGGAATGTTAATACAAGGTATGGCCTTTATTAAAAAATGTATTGTGTATAAATGATGGGAAAAGAGCCACTCCTTGGCTAGATCCTCCCCGGAGGGAAATCTGGCTAGTTTCTGTGTCGAGACTCCTAACAGAGGCTCCACGGACTTTTTTTGATTTAAATGACGGGAATACATATGCATGTTGTAATACGAGCTTATGAACAAAATGGAGATTTATAACATTTACTAAAACGTTCTCAAACAAAAACTATTGATGTTTGCCAATATTAATTAACCAAAGTTCAACTTTTATTTCTTATATTGGGTTAAAAAAATTAAAGCTGAGCTTAAGCTTTTTGCTGTAAGCAATGAATGGAATCTTACTATTAGATGGATATTGTGTTAATAACTTTGACCTTTGGTGCATTATTATTTATTTACTTTTTCTTTTTCATTTTTCCATTTACATGTCCTGACTCCTGAATAATAAAATAATTTCAAGAGCCCACTGAGGTTGGATCTTTTTGAACTTAAACGGAACCTAACTTAAGGGAGGTGGTTAGCAGAGTTGAGTGCGGTTCACGGTTCGTGGTTCTCCAGTTCGCGGTTCGAGTGATTTTGGGGGCTGTTCTAGATCGAACTAGAACTCGAGCTTTTTGCTAAAGCTCGATAGTTCTAGTTACGTTCGAGAACGGTTCTAGCAGCAAAAAGCCAAGCTAATTACTAGCTAGCTTTCTGCTGTAATAGTGTAAGTCCCTCTGTGACTCACACTATTATGAAATTTCAGCGTATAGTGTGCGGGAACAGCGCATTCAGATCACTGCTGCTGGGATAATGGCGATCACCATTTTTTTTTTTCCATGTCTTCCTTCCCTAAGCGCGCGTGTAGTGGGGCGGGCCAGCATGTCAGCCAATCCCAGACACACACACAGGTAAGTGGACTTTTAGCCAGAGTAGCAACGGCATGTGTGATAGGATGTCCATGTCACATGTCCCTGCATTATAAAAACGGATATCTGCCCGTCTGGACGCCATTATCTGCCTTCTGCGTCTGGGTGTCAGTCACCGCTGTAGTAGCTCCTGTCTCCGATACTGCTGTGTACGATCTACACACAACGCTATACAGAATAGGGATAGAAGTTTCTATTAGCCCTTGTAAGGGCTAATAACAGCAGGCTCAGAGCCATAGGTGACAGTCAGGTCCGTGGAAACAGATTTTAACATCTACAGAAGATAACAGTGTCTGTGTAGCTAAGCTCAGGGACTTCCTCGCTGCGATTCCCCATTAGAGGGAAAGAAAGTGAGGCTTCCTTTCCTGTACACTGACCCACAACCCTGCCACTGTACCCTCCTGCCCTTTGCACACTCAAGCTCATTGTTACTAAGCCATTATACTAGCAAACTCTGAGTAAACTTGGTGGCATCCTAAAAGTGGCTGTTGGACTTCCATTAGTGTCCCACTAGTGCAAATCTATTTGCAGCACCTCTGCATTGCACACTCAAACTCATTGTTACTAAGCCATTATACTAGCAAACACTGAGTAAACTTAGTGGCATCCTAAAAGTGGCTGTTGGACTTCCATTAGTGTCCCACTAGTGCAAATCTATTTGCAGCACCTCTGCATTGCACACTCAAACTCATTGTTACTAAGCCATTATACTAGCAAACTATGCTGCCAGTTTAAGGGCCGTAGTTGCATTGTCAGGGATAGATATTGTTGTTTATTCTGCTGTTAATAAAGCTAGACCACGGCTGCAATCTACACCACCTCTCAATTTTTACTACCACATTTTAAGTGAATGTCGCAATCAAAATGAGTGGCAAAATGACAGATGCTGGTGGGAAGGGGAAGAGGCGTGTTGGAAAAGGAAAAAAAAGGTTTGTCCATGGGGAAGGTGGCAAAGCTCCATTAACATCTGCTGAAGATAGACCATCTTCCAGCAAAAGTAAGATGTCTACTACTTACCGTGGACAATCCGATGTGCTCCCTTTTTTACGGACACGAACAACTGGAACAAAGGTAGATGATGGCCAAGAAAAGAAAATGCTTGAATGGATCTCAAGGGGTCCAACAAGTGCCCTCTCCGCCACCTCAACTACCGCATCCAAAAAACAGCAGTCCTCGGAGTTGTCATCCCAATCAAACTTGCTTTCTCCCAGCTTTGAAGTCTCCATCCGCCCTGCACAGTATGGTGGAACTGAGATGGCTGAGTCTGCAGAGCTGTTCAGTCACACTATAGCCTGGGAATCAGAGGTCTTCTCCCAAGCTACAGTGAGTACAGACCAGGAAATGGTCTGCAGTGATGCCAAGAACCTTTGTGACTCAGATTCAGGCCATGATGAACAAGTTTCTGAGCATAATGTTAACCCTTATTCACAAACTGAAATACCTGTTGTAATAGACAATGAGGAACATACTGATGACGATGAGACACAGATACCAGATTGGGATGACAACTTAAATATTCGGTCAGGGCAAGAAGAGGCTCGGTCTGAGGGTGAGGGGAGTGCAAACACAACAATTGATGAGGAAGTTCTAGATCCCACCTACTGTCAACCCACAGTCAGGCACTCGAGGAGGTCAACAGTGGCGGTGGAGGAGGATGCAACTGACGACGAAGTTACCTTGCACCTTCCTGAACAGAGTCGGAGTACTGGTAGCACGTCTACAACTGCATCCTCAGCGACCACTGTGCCTCTAAGCACTGGTTGGGGTGGATCAGCAGGTCGCATGCCCTCTAAGCCTTGCCTAGCCTGGTCCTTTTTTGACATAGCAAAAGATCGCCCAAATTATGTGATCTGTAAAATTTGTCGTGATTCTGTTAGTAGAGGGCAAAACCTCAGCAGTTTGACAACTTCTTCAATGAATCGTCACATGAATAAATATCATATGTCCCAGTGGGAAGCTCAACGTGCTGCAATGCGGCTAGCGGAGCGAACCATCCACCGCCTGCCCCTTCAAGTGCATCCGCGCGCTCTTCATCTTCTAGGACTATGCGGACAGCTGTCACACCTGGTTTTCCATGCACAACTTCCACCACTGTAACGGCAACAGGCAGTTTGCTTGGTAGGTCGACAGTTGGTTTGGAAGGGGAAACAAGTGCGTGTATACAGCTCTTTCAGACATCGATAGCACCAACAATGGATGAAAGCAACATCATGTCTATGCCTGCACTTTGCTCACAAACATGTATTTTTCCAGGGACACCCTACTCAACACCGTCTACACACCGCAGCCAGATCTCTGTCCCTCAGATGTTGACAAAAAAAAAGGCCATTTCCTGTGACCCATGACAAAGCCAGGAGGTTGACTTTATCCCTCTGTAAGCTCTTGGCTACCGAAATGCTGCCTTTCCGCCTGGTGGACACACAAGATTTTAGAGACCTTATGTCTGTCGCTGTGCCCCAGTACCAGATGCCCAGTCGCCACTATTTCTCTAAGAAAGGTGTGCCTGCGCTACACCAGCATGTCGCACACAACATCATCGCTTCCTTGAGAAACTCTGTGTGTGAACGGGTGCATTTCACCACCGATACTTGGACCAGTAAGCATGGACAGGAACATTACATGTCGCTGACTGGGCACTTGGTAACTATGGTGATAAATGGTCAAGTGTCTGCTGCACAAGTCTTGCCGTCCCCACGACTTGTGTGTCCATCCTCTGTCTGTCCAAGTTCCGCCACTGCTTCTGCCTCCTCCACCTCATCTGGGTCCTCCACCTCCGCCCCAAGCCTGCCTGGTCAGGCCACCAGCGTTCTAACTGCGCAGAAGGAATCACGCACCCCTCATTACTTTGCTGGCAGCAGAGCGCAACAGCATCAGGCGGTCTTTAGCTTGAAATGTCTTGGAAATAAGAGTCACACAGCGGCTGAGTTGTGGGCAGCTCTGGAGACTGAGTTTAATAAATGGTTGTCTCCACTCAACTTGCAGCCTGGTAAGGCCATGTGCGACAATGCTGCAAACCTGGGTGCGGCCCTTCGCCTGGGCAAGGTGACACACGTGCCTTGTATGGCTCACGTGTTGAACCTTGTTGTCCAGAAATTTTTAACACACTATCCCGGCCTAGATGGCCTTCTGAACAGGGCATGAAAACTGTCTGCTCACTTCCGCCATTCAACCACTGCTGCTGAGCGACTTGCATTGCTTCAGAAGTCTTTTGGCCTGCCGATTCATCGCCTGAAATGCGATGTGCCGACACGCTGGAATTCGACTATCCACATGTTACAGCGACTGTGGCAGCACCGTCGAGCCCTGGTGCAATACGTCATGATGTATAGCCTGAGCCAAGGAGATGCAGAGGTGGGGCAGATCACCCTGATGGAGTGGTCTCAAATCAAGGACCTATGCACCCTTCTGCACAGTTTCGACATGGCGATGAATATGTTTAGCGCTGACAATGCCATTATCAGCATGACTATTCCAGTCATTTACATGCTGGAGCACACGCTAAACACTATTCGGAGTCAGGGGGTGGGACAACAGGAAGGGGAGGAACTACAGGAGGATTCATATGAGCAAGAGACAACAACATCACCAAGGGCCAGACGTTCATCATCACAAACGCGGCAGGCATGGGATCATGAGGGACAGGGATCAACAAGGGTGCATAGTAGCAGGCGAAATGTTGAGGAAGGTGCAGGAGAACATGAAGAAATGGAGGACGAACTGTCCATGGACATGGAAGACTCAGCGGATGAGGGAGACCTTGGTCAAATTTCTGTTGAAAGAGGTTGGGGGGAGATGTCAGAGGAAGAAAGAACGGTTAGCACCTCTATGCCACAAACACAGCGTGGACTTGGTCCGCATGGCTGCGCAAGACACATGACCTCCAACATGGCCCTCGTATTGTCAAAATTAGAACTGATGATGACTACTGGCTTGCCACACTATTAGATCCCCGGTACAAGTCCAAATTCTGTGACATCATTCTAGCCATAGAAAGGGACGCACGTATGCAGGAGTATCAGCAGATGCTGTTACTCGATCTTAGCTCGGCTTTTCCACCAAACAACCGTGGTGCAGGGAGTGAATCTCCCAGTTGTAACTTGACAAACATGGGACGGTCTCGTCATCTAATACAGTCTACCCGTACAAGTAGCACCGTATCTGGTGCTCGTAACAGCAATTTTATTGAATCTTTTCATAATTTTTTGAGACCATCCTTTGCAAGGCCACCAGGGACAACAAGGTTGACACATAGTTAACGGCTGGAGAGGATGATACAGGAGTATCTTTAAATGAACATCGATGCCATTACTTTGCAAATGGAGCCTTGCTCATTTTGGGCTTCAAATCTTGAAAAATGGCCAGAGCTCTCCATTTATGCCTTGGAGATTTTGTCGAGTCCAGCTGCCATCATTGTCTCTGAACGTGTCTTCAGTGCTGCTGGTTGTGTGCTGACAGATAAGCGCACGCGTCTGTCCAGTGACAATGTGGACAGACTAACATTCATCAAAATGAACAAGTCATGGATCCACAAGGAATTTACTACACCTGTGTCATCCTGGGGAGAGTAAATGCTTGTGGATTTTGAATGTGCTTGATGCAAATCTAGCTGTGAAGTGTACAACTGGGGCACAAGTGCTGCCACCGCTTGGAGTAACCTTGCTGTGTTTTACATGATTTTAGAAGGGCATGCCATGCCCATATCTGTGTCTCATCCTCTTTTTCCTTGTAACGCTGTTTTGTTTTCATATGAGAATTTGTTCATGTCACTTTCCCATGTGTTTGTGTTATGTTGTGAGTTGTTTGTCACCTTTTGGACACCTTTGAGTGTGTTTTCTAGGTGTTTTTATGTGTTTTTGATTGCCTGCCATTCTTTCTTATGCGGTTCGAGTGGTTTACCGAACCGAACTTGAACAACACCTCCGTTCGGCGAACCGAACTCGAGCCGAACCGCGACCGGTTCGCTCATCTCTAGTGGTGAGCTCTTCCTCAATAGAAATCTTCAAGCGGAAACTAGCTAAACATATTAGGAAGATCTGCACTTGCATGAGGTTGGACCCGATAGCCCTTGAGGTCCCTTCCAACTCTACCATTCTATTATTCTATGATTCTATGTCCTCCAACCGGCATCATTGATACCTGTATGCCCAAATTCCCTCCCTAACCAGCCCTGTATAATGTTACTCACTAATATAAATGTTTACAAAAAAACAACTTATAAACTGTTCCTATGCTAATTAGGGCCTTGGATAGTCGAAGGGGCATTAGTTCCCCAGACTAGTCAGCCCTCTTTCCATATTATCATGATCTTGTGGGCGTGATAACATGATTTACACAGGCTGGTATCACAGCCAGCTAATGGAAATCTAGAACATGCACATTACACTCCTCATTTAAGCTGGGTGGACTCGTTATGGGTTTACTAGCCACACTGCGGAGTTCAGAAGACATGAAAGAGAACTGTCTTCTGAACTTTCAGACATGCGCAGTGCACCTAATGAAGCTGGGAAATGTCCACAATTTAAGTAATCAAAGAGCAAGAGAAAAGGAGAAAGGATAGAAGGGACAAGGGGGTAAAAGGTTTGAATTATGTTGAGAATTGACATTTAAGTCACCAGCGTGAGAAGTTTTGCCATCAAGTCAAATGTGAATATGTGTTAAATATTTGATTGAGGCATCATAAAAAGCATCATATTTATGTTCTGAGGTGACTAGAGATGAGCAAAGTAGTTTGAAAAAGGTTGCTCAATTTCATATTCAGTTCAAGCCTTGGCCTGTTTAGTCCAGGCTTGGATTCATGAGCAATTTTCTCAAAAATCATCAAAAATTGGTTTTGTTTAGTAACTGTTTGCGGTTACACTAATGCTTTTTTTTTTTTTACCTTATTATCACTTTGGCTAGGATAGTGGTGCTGTATGATAAGTGTGTTTTATTGGCTGACTAAGTCACATGCACCACTGCATATAAAATGCGAACATGCTGCGTCTGTGCCATTTTGTTATTGTTACAGCTTAAGAATGGTACAACCAGTGCTGCTGCTGGACAGATAGCTTAGCTTAGGTTTAATTTTAGGTAGTTGAGATAGTTAGAAGGGTGATAGTGTAAAATAGGGAAGTGCAGGGGCGTTCAGTGAAGGGAACATTGTGTACCACAAAATGGCATTTTATCATCTAGAGATTGCTAATTATATGGTCCGTCCATTAATTGCTTTTACAGCCTCTAAATAGTGCAAAATCTGTTCTCCAGCTCCAAATTGCTATTTCAGCCTCTTAATAGTGCAAAATCTGTTCTCCACCTCCAAATTGCTTTTTCAGCTGCTAAATAGTGCAAAAATCTGTGGTCCAGCCAAAAAATGCCATTTAATTATCGAAATAATGATAATTGTATTGTTCAGCTAAAAATCGCTATTGCATAATCTAAATAGGAATTGCAAAATCTGTGGTCCAGGCAAAAATTGTCATTTCATCATTTAAATAGAGCTTGCTACTTTTGTGGTCCTGTCTGCAATTGAAATTTCAGCATCTAAATTCTGATAGCTAAATCTCTGGTCATGTAGCCTGCCACAAATAGACATTTTAGCATATACTGTAAATACTGATTGATAATTCTGTTCTCCTGCCACAGTATCTCAGCAGAGATAAAAAGATTTGGATACTTGTGTGGGCATCCAACACATTTATCTCACTGGAGATAAATAATATTTGATATCTTTCTGTCCATTTCCAAAAATTGTGGGCAGACACCATAAAAGTGACATCAATTGCTCAAGTGTGCCCATAGTGTCATGGTACCACAGTCAGGTATGGACCATGCACCAGACAAGATCTGGGCCAGCATTTATAGCTTTTAAATTAATTTAAAACAAAAGGTAGATGAGTGACAGGTGTACGCCTGGTGCTTTGTCCATAAATTTTCAATAGGATTAAGATCAGAGCTTTGTGATAGTCACTCCAAACCATTGACTATTTTATCCTTAAGCCACTATGTAAGCAGTATGCTTTGGGTCATTGTCCATTGGAAGACCCATTGTCACCAAAGCGTTAAGTTCCTGACTGATGTCTTGAGATGTTGCTTCAGTATTGCCACATAATCTTCTTCCTCATGATGCCATCTATTTTGTGAAGTGCACCAGTCCCTCCTGCAGCAAAACAACCCCACAACATGATGCAGTCCCCCCCTATGACTTCCACAGTTGTGATGGTTTTCTTAGGCTTCAAAAGTTCTCCCTTTTTTCTCCAAACATAATGATGGTCATAATTGCCAATCAGTTCAATTTTAGTTTTGTCAGACCACAGGACATGTCTTCAAAAATTAAGGTCTCTGTTTCTGTGCAAAGATTGATCTGACCTTTTTATGTTTCTTTGGAGTAATGGCTTCTTCCTGGCAGAGTGGCCTTTCAGCACATGTTGATAAAGTACTCTTTTCACTGTGGAACAGGAAGCACTTTTTCAGACAGTCAAATGCATACAAAGCCCCCTCAGACCAATTAGAAAAGTTCACACCTTTTTTTGTCATGTCAATCAGAGATCTTGCTATGGCAGAGAATTTTTTAATAAACTTCCTGTAATAATTTGCATTCCCCAATAAACGTTCCAGTGCCCTAAGGTTCTCATGATGGTACCATTTCAATATAGCTTACCTTTGTAGGATCCATCCTGAAACCAAAAGCATAAATTATGTAATCTAAAAACAAAGGTTCATGAACGGCGAAGACACACTTTTCTAATTTTCCGTATAGCTTGTTCTCTCTGAGAATTTGTAAAACCCATCTAACATGTTTAATATGAGACCCAAAATCCTGTGAATATATGAGAATGCTATCCAGGTAAATTAAGACAAATTTCCCTAATAGGTGAGCAAATACATCATTAACAAAGTGCTGAAAGACTGCAGGCATGTTGGTCAGATCAAACAGCATGGCAAAATTTTTGAAGTGACCCCCTTCCACTCATCCCCCCCCATCGGACCCAAATCAGACCCTAAGGTTAATTTGGAGAACCATTTAGCACCGTCAAACTGATTAAATATAGGTCCAGAATGAGCAGCATAGGATACAGGTCATTAACCATAAGTTGGTTGAGCTCACGGAAATCCAGACACGGATGCAGTTCTTTGGCATAAAAGAAACCTACAGCCACAGGGGATGAAGATGGCCTAATGTGTCCATTAGCCAAACTCTTCATTATATAGTCTGTACTTGTGCAACTTGGCCCCTGGCATCAACTTTATGGTGCAGTCATAAAGTCTGTGCAATGACAACTGCTGTCAACCCTTCTCAGAGAACAAATCACCAAAATCTGAAAGAGGATCTGGAATAATAGTGGTTATTGCTGAGACACAGGTCCCTAGACAGTGCTTATTATAGTAAGAGCGCCATTTGATTATGTACTGGGTTTTCCAGTCAACAATGGGGTTATGAAATGCAAACCAAGGGAAACCTAACACTATTTTTGCAGCAATGTCTTTGAGTACATAACACAATATGAGCTTTGAATGGAGTACCCCTACACTGAGTTTTAGACCCTGTACAAACTCCGTAAAGACCCTTTGAGAGAAACATGACTACACTGTGTGCAGAATTATTAGACGAATGAGTATTTTGATCACATGATAATTTTTATATATGTTGTCCTACTCCAAGCTGTATAGGCTTGAGAGCCAACTACCAATTAACCCTACAATGCATACCTGGGGCCTCACAGGCCTGCTAGGTTACTTGTTTTCTATGGTTGATTTCTATGCTTGCGCGTTCTAAGGTTAAGCAAATCAGGTGATTTGCATCTCTGTAATGAGGAAGGATGTGGTGTAATGACATCAACACCCTATATAAGGTGTGCTTAATTATTCGGCAGCTTCCTTTCCTTTGGCAAAATGGTTCAGAAGAGAAATTTGATGGGCTCTGAAAAGTCCAAATTGTGATATGTCTTGCAGAGGAATGCAGCAGTCTTGAAATTGCCAAAGGTTTGAAGCGTGATCGCTGAACAATTAAGCGTTTCATGGCAAATAGCCAACAAGATCGCAAGAAGCATGTTGGGCAAAAAAGGCGCAAAATAACTGCCCATGAAATGATGGCCAAGGTAAGGAAGGCTGAATTTGCCACCAGTTTGGCCATATTTCAGAGCTGCAACAGTACTGGAGTATCAAAAAGCACAAGGTGTGCCATACTCAGGGACATGGCCAAGGTAAGGAAGGCTGAAAAATGACCACCTTTGAACAAGAAACATAAGATAAAACGTCAAGACTGGGCCAAGAAATATCTTAAGACTGATTTTTCAAAGGTTTTATTGACTGATGAAATGAGAGTGATTCTTGATGGGCCAGATGGATGGGCCAGAGGTTGGATCAGTAAAGGACAGAGAGCTCCACTCAGACGCCAGCAAGGTGGAGGTGGGGTACTGGTATGGGCTGATATCATCAAAGATGAAATTGTGGGACCTTTTTGGGTTGAGGATGGAGTGAATCTCAACTCCCAGACCTACTGCCAGTTTCTGGAAGACAACTTCTTCAAGCAGTGGTACAGGAAGAAGTCGGTATCGTTCAAGAAAAACACGATTTTCATGCAGGACAATGCTCCATCACATGCATCCTACTACTCCACAGCGTGGCTGCCCAGTGAAGGTCTAAAAGATGAAAAAATAATGACATGGCCCCCTTGCTCACCTGATCTGAACCCCATAGAGAACCTGTGGTCCCTCATAGAATGTAAGATCTACAGGGAGGGAAAACAGTACACCTCTCGGAACAGTGTCTGGGAGGCTGTGGTGGCTGCTGCACGCAATGTTGATCGTGAATAGATCAAGCAACTGATAGAATCTATGGATGGTAGGCTGTTGAGTGTCATCATAAAGAAAGGTGGCTATACTGGTCACTAATTTTTTGGGATTTTGTTTTTGCATGTCAGAAATGTTTACTTATAAATTTTATGCAGTTATATTGGTTTACCTGGTAAAATAAACAAGTGAGATGGGAATATATTTGGATTTTATTAAGTTGCCTAATAATTCTGCACAGCAAGAGTTACCTGCACAAACAAATATCCTCCTAAGATAGCCAAATCTAAAAAAAAACCACTCCAACTTCCAAAAATATTAAGCTTTGATATTTATGAGTCTTTTGGGTTGATTGAGAACAAAGTTATTGATCAATAATAAAAAAATCCTCTAAAATACAACTTGCATAATAATTCTGCACACAGTGTAGTTAATGGCAAAAATCCAGTCCGGACTAGATAACTCATTCATCTTTATCCCTAAGGAGTGAGAAAATAGTTTGTTAATTATGTTAGCCTCGAACTGGCTCTCACAGAGATGCATTAAGCCCTTTTTATATAACTTCTGACTTCTGGTGCCATGGGACCAGAAGTTACCATGGGACCAGAGAGTCCTCAAAAAGGGATGAAGACATCAGAGGGCTAGTATCAGACAGGGCAGGGGACTTATATTTAAAGCACCACTCCAGTGCAAAAATAAAACAAAATGCTGGAGTGATGCTTTGTTTCTCTATCAAGGCTTAGCAGCAACAGCTAAGGTCCAATCGCTTGAAGGAGAATCTTTCAGCACTATAATGCTAAATAAGCAACCACACCTGCAACATCTTCCAGTGTACGTTTTGTAATGCAGTTGCATTATGGGTTCCTTCCTGATCAGTCTACGGATTAAATATGTGGCCATCAGATTCAGTTATCCCTTCCAAATCCCAGGCTGCTATTCTTTGGGAGAAGAGCCCTCATAAATGGACCACTTGGTTTCTCTAAGATGGTAGGCCAGTTGGATGCTGAGTGCAAAACTAGGACATTCCCTTATCTCGAGCGAAAATAGAAGTCCCTGATTAAATTGCTCTGACCTTGTAGTCTGGAGGGATAGGAAATGGGATTGGTGTTGAATGCCTTTTCCCATTCGGAGTGGGCTGCGATAGACAGCATCCATGGGCTAGGCTTTTCTTAAAATGCCTCCATCACATTTTTCAGAACATGTAGATAATAAGAGCACAGTTTTGTGCTTTAAAAAAAACAGTACACTGAATTAAAAAATTGTAAACCTACCCTATATAGGGATGCTAAAGTTTTGAAGGGTCAAATCAGCTAACAGACTTGCTTTAAGGGATAAAATATTGGTTTTGTTGCATTTATTAATATATCTTATGAAATATGCAATACATTTTTAGATAATAAAATTGTGAAAATTCATCAATTGCATTAGAATTTTATATGAGAGGGGATAATACAGGTATTGCATTTCCAAACTTGACTGTAAAATCTTTCATCCTAAACACATTCTGTGTATGGAATGGCATTATGATTTCAAATATCTTTTGTGTCAAAGTTTCATCATTTATATAGCACCACAATACAGTTAGTTTAATAGGTAATCCTTATGTGTGAATTAATATATTTTAAGAGTTTCTCTAAACCTTTAAAAATCAAGCGATTTTGTTGCAGTAATGAAAGAAACAGTTTTCCAACACTGAATTCAATGAATGGTGTTACCTTAAATGGATTTTTCCGAGGCACATTGTAAAAAAGGTTTACACATAATGGGAAGGTTATTTTCTTGTACAATACAAACAATAGCCTCTACCTTGAAACACTTTCTAAATGTATATATTCTGTCTAGTAGGCTATCAACCACACTCACAAAAGTGGTTACTGTTAGCTTAGATATAAAATAACATCTACTATAAACTTACTATAGCAAGTATTTTCTGTAATTTTGGTCAGGTTTATATTACAAAGGTATACTTCAGGTCTAAACATAAAACAAAGTTTCTGTTATGGTATAATTATGTACAATGATAATTAATTAAAATAAGCAATATGAGTAATATTTGTTTCTCAACTTTTTTGACAAGTACATTAACTTAATACAAAGATTCAATATTTACAGTAGTGACCATTATACAGGTCTGCAAGGATCAAATTGTTTGAAAATTAAGAGCTGATTTTTGCATACTTTGGATTTCTGATATATATTTATAAAAAAAATTCTATCATTTTTTTCACAAACACTGAATCCGTAGGCCTTTTTTTTGCACCATACTTTGACCTCTTTGTTTGCCTTTTGGTGGATGATTTTGGTGTCATTAGATTATTTGGAAACTAATGGATGCTGTGCTACGATTGTATGCTGTGGCCACAGAAGATTTTCTTAACCTAGTCCCAAAGAGTGTGAATAGCATGCAATTATGGTATATCTTTCATTGTACCTCGACAGTATGCGCTCTGGTTGGTTGTTATAACAGCCAGGAAAGGACTCATCCCAGGAGCCAAAAAAGTTGGCCAAGAAGAACTTCATTGCAACATGGATTCAAGAACATAGTTGCGGAAAGTTTAGTTGATCCCACTAAAGTTCTCCTGTCACCATTACACATTAAGCTTGGACTGATGAAGCAGTTTTTTAATGCTCTACAGAAAGAATGAGAGACATTTAAGTACCTGTGTACCAAGTTTCAGGGACTGTCTGAAGCAAAACTGGAGACAGGCATTTTTTGTGGTTCTGAATACTTGGAAATGTATGAAGGACGAAGTGTTCAAAACAAAAATTAAAGCTGTTGAGAAAAGGGCTTAGGATTCTATTACAAAAGTTGTAAAGAGATTTATAAGTAAAAACAAAGATCTAAAATGCAAGTCAATAGTGGAGAACATGCTGGAATATTTCAAAGGCTCGCGTTGTCTTATGAATTTGAAGTTATGTTTTTTACTGTACATTTTCATTCGGACGAGTTTCCTGAAAACTTTGGTGCTGTTAGCAAAGAGCAAGGAGAAAGATTTCATCACGATATGAAGGAGATGGGATGAAGATATCAAAGTAGATGGAACATGATAGGGTCTACTGATGGATGCTTCACAGAAAAGATCCACAGGCCTTCTATAAGAGAAAAGGTATGATGAGAAGTCTTTGAAGAGAAAAGGAAAAGGTGGAAGAATTAATTTCTAACAAAGTTTCACAATGAATATTCAATAAATTTGTACATAGAAAATTGTGTACCTTTTTGGCTACAATAAAGATTTTTTTTTAATTATCTTGCTTGTATGTGATAATACGCACATTTTGTGCAAAATCAAATTGGGATGATTAAAAATAGAAGTATTTTTTTAAATCAGGACATAAGAAAACATAAGAATCAATCAATGTATTTGAAACAATTTTTATAAACCCGAATTTTCTATACCTGCAGCCATGATCTGTGTCAAGCTCAGACACTGCTGAGCTGTGACATGTATCTCTCCCCAGAGTTATAGACCATGGGAGGGGCTTATTCCTACCGTCCTCATTTCGATGGGCAGGACGCCATATTCTTGTGCTGCCATTACTGGAAAGTCACCAGTAATAGTTCCTTCTCTGCAGCACATGAATCTGGCTCCCGTGAGTATGCCCTCATCTGTGCTACCTCCCTGCTACCGTCCTGACCTGTGCCCTTCCCATACTGTCTGTCTGTCTTTCATCCCGGTGACTCTCCTGTCCTGTGTCTCTCTTGTTCCTGCATCTCCTTGTACCGTCTGTTTGCCCAGCCTCTCCTGACTTCCCGGTCCCGTCCCTGTGTGTTGCAATGATCTGCCGGCCCCTGACCTTGCTTTGTTTGTACTTGACTTTGCCTCCGCTTCTCCCTCCAGACATTGGCATGACTTCCTGGGTCCCTACCTTTTGGCTAGCACCTGACCACATTTTGCATCTACCTGTTGCACTCAGGTTAACTAACCAGCTGGGACACAGGAAACGGACATATGGGATCCCTTGGGTGACTAGTTGGACAACTGGGAAGCGATCCAGCTCCTAGATGTTATGACCTGATCCCCTGATGAACCCCAATCACAAGAGGGGGGAAACGCATAGGGTAAAAGGATCTTTCACCAGACACATGTTATAAACTTATATATGAAGATTAGGAGAATTGGGACATTAACCACCTAATCTTTGTAGCCCTGGAGGACTACCAACGAACAGTGGGGTGGTTTTTCTTAATTGTCACTACTGTATATTGATCATCTGTATGTGACTGATCTTGATCTTCCATATCTGTCTCTAGGCACAATCCACATCCTGTTTTACATGTCTTTGAGTCTAATATTATTTATGTGGGTTGTACTTTTTACATACTGTGAACTTCTTTATGCCTTACTGGAGAGTTGTTTCTTGACTTCTCCTGCAATCAACTGGAGCTATATGTTAAAACTCCAGGACTGATACTTTTTTTTTGGTTTTTTTTTCTCTCAAACCTAATCTTCAAGTGTGTCTGGTATATATGTGCTGTATCTATTTGCACTTGCCCTTTTTTGATAACTGGTGGTGGACTATCTGAGGTAGACAGGAACAGAGAGGGTGAGTCGACGTGGAATGGGGGCACCACAAAACTAGGGTGCTTAAAGCCCCATTGTTAGGTAGGATCGAGAGGAGGGCTAGACAGCCCCCCTGGTATCCAATATATAACATCTTTCAGTATATTCACCTTAGGCTCCTCTATTATCATCCCTATACCTCCTCACCAAGTGTGTATTTTCCACACTACATACATATTGTGTGTTTGTTTGGTTGAATGTCCTTGTGAATTTTTAATATTATAATTAAAAAAATTGGTTTTATGGGTATTAGTTACGTTTTGGTTTTTCTCTATTGAGTACCCTTACCTTGATTGTGGTCTATTTCAGATGACTCTGCTGACTATGGTCTTGGTAAAACACAGTGAATCTACAACAGCAGATGACATGGCTCCCCAAACCATTACTGATTGTGGAAACTTCACACTAGATCTGAAGCAGCTTGAATTGTGTATCTCTTTACTCTTCCTCCAGACTTTGCGACCTTCATTTCCAAATGAAATGCAAAGTTTACTTTCATCTGAAAACAACACCTTTGATCATTGAGCAGCAATCCAGTTCCTTTACTCCTTGGCCCAGGGAAGATGCTTCTGGCATTGTCTATTGGTCATGAGTGGCTTGACACAAGAAATGTTACACTTGTAGCCCATGTCCTAGATAAGTCTGTGTGTGGTGGCTCTTGAAGCACCGACTCCAGCAGCAGGCACTCCTTGTGAATCTCCCCCAAATTTTTGAATGGCCTTCTTAACAATTCTATCAAGCCTGTGGTTATCCCAGTTGTTTGTGCACCTTTTTCTACCACACTTTTTCCTTCCACTCAACTTTCCATTAATATGCTTGGATACAGCACTCTGTAAACAGTCAGTTTCTTTAGCAATGATCTTTTGTGGCTTAGAAATCTTGTGGAGTGTGTCAATGACTGCCTTCTGGACATCTGTCAATTCAGCAGTCTTTTCCATTATTGTGTAGCCTATGGAACTAGACTAAGATACCAATTTATATGCTTAGGAAGCCTTTGCAGGTGTTTTGTGGTAATTATTCTCATTTTCTGAGATAATGAATTTTGGGTTTTTATTGTCTGTAAGCCATAATCAACAACATTAACATAAATAAACACTTGAAATAGAACCCTCTGTGTGTAATGACTCTATATAATATATGTGTATCATTTTATGTATTAAATTACTGAAATAAATTAACTTTTTGATGATATTCTAATTTTATTGAGATGCACCTGTATATATGTCTGAATTCTTTCAAGGTGGTACCAAAAAAGCTTTAAAGTAATTATCTTGAATTAATCCTCCTGTCCAGCTCCATGATTGACCTTTATTGTAATGCTGCCAGAGCTACCTGTGTATGGAACTATCTTTTACTATCAGTCCATATAATCCATACAATTCTATTCCCATCACAGATATTACCTCTACTCACATCTATCTGCATGACCCTCTACTATGAGAAATTTAGTAGTCTTGCAATTACATTCCAACCTACTGGTAAGCAGAGAACTCTTGTCTGGACACAGTTTGAAGTTTTGGCTTTTACTAAAAAGACCAGATATGTGGCACACCACTGGGTACAGAGGAGAACTGACGGCAAGCAGGTGGGTGAGGAGAGAAGTGGATATTGTCTAGTTCTTTTCATTCCACACTTTCGGAAGCAAGCAGTGAGGAGGCTGGACTGGTCAGCAGTGAGGTAAATTTGCATCCCTGCACGTTTATATTACTGTGTTTTTCCAAAAATAAGACCTCTCCAAATATAAGCCCTAACAGGGATTTTCAGCATTTTCGGAGCAAGGCTTAAATATAAGACCTACCCCGATAATAAGCCCTAGTCACGGTTCAATAATGAAGTGTCTATGCAGATAAAATAGTTAAAGATACTACAAGACACTTCATTATATTCAGCTGACAGTCTGCAATCATACTCATCAGACGCCGAGTGGGTGGACCTGCAGTGGATCGCACACCTACACACATCAGATCGCACGCACACATCATACCTCACATCCACACACATCAAATCACACACACAATCACCCATCAGATCAAACACACAATCACCCATCAGATCGCACACACACACTCCTCACATGCAGCGATACCAATTTCTTCTGGATAGCAGAATCCTGAGACGCAGTGCAGTGGAACGCAAGGACCTGGGGCTTCGGATGGAATGCTTACAGGACCTGCGATGTGTAACTTCCTCCCATCTTTCCCTGTGGCTGGAGGCATTCTGTACCGCTGGATGCGGTGAGTGACTAGCGAGTGTGTGCGTGCGATCTGATTAATGAGTGGGTGTGTGATCTGATGTGTGTGTGTATGAGTGTTTGAGCATGATTTGATGTATGTGAGTGTCGGCCAAAAGCAGGGAAGGACAGCATGCAACATACCTGCTGAGAGGGCCTGCCGGAGATACAGGGAGGTCCTGTGAGCCACGTAGATGTCCAGGGTCTGGTAAGTATCAGTCTCCTGCGAAGGTGGGGTGGATCTGCTTTTTTGGCGGGGTAAACTTACCCCCAACCATGTTTCTTCAAGAATAAGACCTACTCCAAAAATATGCCCTAGCACTTTTTGAATGTCAATGTCTTATTTTTGGAAAAACATGGTAGTAATAGTCCCACCGGGTTGATTGAACTATACCATGTCATATCAGGTGGAATCAGCCTTCTTTGGTGGATGTTATACTAATGTAAAAAGTCATCGGGTACTTTTTTGGTGGTGATTCACCAAAATGACATTTGAATGCATTCAAATTTGAAGGGACCTGCAACGTGCAGTAGCTTTGACTCAAACTTGATCCTCTACTGATCGATAAGCTTATTTCTAGTCATAACTGTTAAATGATTAATTTATCAACAGCATATGAATCATAAGTATAATGGATCTACATTCAAGAAATTATATTACACTGGTTTTGCAAAGTGAAAAAACCCAAACTGTTACTTCAAACAATAATCACAATAACAAACATGTTAATGCCATTGGCTCATGTAAAAAAGTATTACAATTTTCAAATTTGTTTAAATTTTCAAATTTCAGGTTACTTTTTAGTTTAGGAGGTGAGAGTACATGAGACGTACCACTATTACTGGACATTGTATTATACATTGTGTAACTTGTATCCTGTATTGCTTTAATTTCGCCTTTTTTTCTATTTGTTTTCAATCTTGTCTAATTTTCAATTGTGTCCATGTACAGTAGTTAGAGGCTAATTGCTATTTAGTCTCCCATATACAGTGCACCCAGACATGATTGATTCCTGCTCTCCTGTCTCTATGTAGCATACCTCCAGTAGCGGAAGCAGCCTGAAGGTCATTATATAGACGTTGTCTGCATGGTAGTAGTGAATGAATGGGAAGAGACAAAACAGCAGTAGCATATGTCTTTCTGCCAGACAATCCAACAGAAGCTGTACAGAAAAGCAATGACTACTCATATCTTGAAATCTATTACAATCAAGGTATAGTGACTGAACATGTAACCTAGATCACTGTTTAATGTTTGTCCATCTGGATTACAGTGTCATTAAAGCCACAAATATGACTGGGGCAATTAAAAATTTCAGGTTTAAAGCTCACACACATTACCATGGCTTTGGACACCCCCAAGTTGGAAAAAGAAACATCTAACAACTGTAGAAATGTATTTGTTATGATTTTACACATTTCACACTGAAAAACATAGTTCTTAATCATACAGTAGTAAGTGATAGCACTAACTGACAAATCTTAATGCCAAGGCATTTAGGATTTTTTTTTTCTTCATTTGATTTACTCATTGCTGCTTGGGAACTGGTCCATTGATCTTTCCTTGCACCACACTTTAAATATGGACATTTTCTCGTGGATGTGAGCTGATAAACTTTTCTATTTTTTATAGAGTATCAAACCCCTAGCCGCACAACTAACAACACCTCCTCAGACGTGACTTCCTAAAAGGCTGTCAAGGGGTTTCTTGTACCTCCAAAAGGACCAGAGGGAAGGCCGCCAAACACTGCCAACAAGGGATAAGGAAAGTGTGCAGGAGGAGGCAAATACCAACAGTGAGAAAACAAAAATGTTCATATAAGGTGTAGTGATGAGCAAATCCATGGACATTCAGGCTCGCCGAACCAGCATGGACCAAAAAAAATCAGGTTCGGCAGTTGAACTTGACCCCGAGTTTGATGACAAACAACGAACCGCAAATAAGTCTATGGGGACTAAAACATGTGTGCTGTAAAATGGTGCTAGTAAGTAGAGATGAGTGAACCTAAGGTTCAAGGGGGCTTTACATTCAATGACATCGCTAACGAGATGTCGTTGCGGTCACAGAAATCGTGATGCACATCCGGCCTCGTTAGCAACCTCGTTGTGTTTGACACGTACGAGCGACCGCTAACGATGTAAAATACTCACCAAATCGTTGATTGTTTACAAGTCGTCCATTTCCCAAATGTCGTTGCTGCTTTTGGACGCAGGTTGTTCATTGTTCCTGAGGCAGCGAACATTGCTACGTGTGACACCCCAGAAATGACAAACAGCACCGTACCTGCATCCTCCAGCAACGAGGTGGGCGTGTCTTTCTTGTGCCTGATCTCCGCACCTCCGCTTCTTTTGGACGCCTGTCGTGTGACGTCCCTGTGACGCCACACAAACCGCCCCCTTAGAAAAGAGGCTGTTCGCCAGCTACGGCGACGTTGCTGGGAAGGTAAGTCTGCGTGACGGGTACTGGCATATTGTGCACAAACGATGGGGCGGGTGCGATCGGCAGCGACATTGCTAGCGATGTCGCTGCGTGTAAAGTGGCCTTCAGTGTTAAGTGTTCGTACCGAACATAGACTTTGAAAAAAAAACAGTTTGCGTTCAGAGACCGGGTGCTTTACGTATGCAAACCAATTGCGCAAGCATAAAAAAAAACGTAGTGCAGCGTCCTCTCTGAACCCTGATGCACATGCTCTGGATGTGTGTCCTCCACACATCCAGCTAAAGCAAGGCAGGGGATGCAGTCAGAGGTCGCCCCCACCACCCGGGGCTGCAGTTAGCGGGCGCCCCCACCACCCAGGGCTGCAGTCAGTAGGCGCCCCCACCATCCAGGGCTGGAGTCAGCAGGTGCCCCTTCATCTGAGGTGGAGCCAGTGGCCCCCTACCACCCAGGGCTGGAGTCAGCGGGCCCCCACCACCCGGTGCTGGAGTCAACAGGACCCCCACCACCAAGGGCTGCAGTCAGCGGGTGCCCCCACCACCTGGGGCTTCAGTCAGCAGGTGCCCCCACTACCCGGGGCTGGAGTCAGAGGGCGCCCCCACCATCCAAGGCTGGAGTCAGCGGGCACCACCACCATCCGAGGCTGGAGTCAGCAGGACCCCCATCACCAGGAGCTGCAGTAAGCAAGCGACCCCACCACCCAGGGCTGGAGTCAGCGGGCATCACCACCATCCAAGACTGGAGTCAGTAGGCGCCCCCACCATCCGAAGCTAGAGCCAGCGGCTTCCCACCACCCGGTGCTGGAGTCAGCGGGACACCCACCACCTGGGGCTGCAGTCAGTGAGACCCCCACCACCAGGGTCTGCAGTCAGCGGGTGCCCCCACTATGCAAGGCTGGAGTCAGTGGGCGCCCCCACCATCCGAAGCTGGAGCCAGCGGCCCCCCACCACCCAGGGCTGGAGTCAGCGGGACACCCACCATTCGGGGCTGCAGTCAGTGGGCCCCCCCTACCATCCAGGGCTGAAGCCATCGGCTCCCCACCACCTGGGGGTGCAGTCAGCAGGACCCCACCACTAGGGGCTGCAGTCAGCGGCCCCCACCACCCCTGGTGATCTTCAGCTCATAGAGTGCCTACCTGTCTCTGCCAGGTGCTGCATCCTCACCAGCTCTGCGTTGCCCGCATCACTGTGATGACGAGCAGAGTGATGACCTCATCACCCTGGGCCGTGGGATGACGTGCCATCTCCCTGCTCTGCTTCACTCACAGTGCCTCCCACCACATGGCTAATTTGCATGTGATGCCCTAGAGGGGCTTCGCATGCACCTTAGTCATGTGCAGTAGTGGCTGAAGTGACATGGCCGGGCCCCTCTGCTGCGGCTGTGACTGGGGCTCAATGAAGATGGTGGGCCCAGCTGGCCAGGGGCTACATAAAGCTAAGTAATTAACCTGGGGGCGGCTGGGCCGCTCTCTCTTCACCGAGCCCAGTACATCAGTCACAGTAGTAATGCCCTGATGGCTGCCCTGCCTACACCCCTCAAACCTTCCACTGCACAGTCTCACTGTCATTCTTGGAAATATAAGAAAAATATGCTCAGGCACTCATACATGACAAAAAGAATGAAAAATATTGTATATTTCTTTTAACTGCTGTTTTATTTGTGCAAATGTTTAGAACAAAAAAATCTGATGTTTCGGCCCCAGCTCCGGACCTTTATCAAAGAAATTAGATGTATGCGAAAATAGAGGAAGCAAGTAGGAGGTGAGTCAATGATCACTTGTAAGTAGATATTTAAACAAAGGAGGTATGTCTTTGCTGTGTTCCAAGATCATATATTAATAGAAATAGTCACAGGTAGTGCTACGATATGAGTGCCAGGACTTATAGGAGGCTCGTCCTAGTAAACTGGTTGTATGATAAATGAAATTATGTAGTAATACGTAGAGCTTAAATGGGGATGGCCCCGGTGAGTCTTTGTAATAACAAAGCATATATCCTAAGAACTGGTCTGTATTGGAGCCAGTTATGTCCATAGAACAAAAAGCCTTTGATAAGAAACATATGATGCGTGTCCAACGTGGAATTCACTAGAGTACGTCAATTCCTTAATGTGCAGAGTAAAAAAGGGAGTGGGGCACGAAGCCCTGAATGTGATCTAGGTTAGACACCTGTCCTTAGGATACAAATACAGTGATTTCTTTTGGGGTCTTGCAGAAGTTAGTACAATGGTGGTTCCTGTGGAGGGGTCCTGTGGTTTTTTTTATGTTTTTTTTGTTCTGAACCTTTGCACAAATAAAACATCAGTTAAAAGAATTATACAATCTTTTTCATTCAATACTTGTATGTATGAACGCTCAAGCATATTTTTCTAATATTACAGATTTTTTCCTTGGTGGCACTAGCTAACTAAATAGTTGCGCTAGATTTTATCCTACCCTATTGACTCTTGTAAATATACACACACACAGTCATAGTCACAGTCAGCACCATTGACGTTGCTCCACAAAATGAAGTATTTCCCTCAGAAAATTAATAATTAACCCTCTACACCATCCCTTTCTATAATAAACCCTCTACACTGCCCCTCTCCATAATACACTCTCTACACCGCCCCTCTCCATAATACACCCTTTACACCTCCCCTCTCCATAATACACCCTGTACACCGCCCTTCTCCACAATATCTCTCCTACACTGCCCCATGTATAATATGCCCTCACATACACTGCCCATCTGTATACTATCCCCCCCACACACACTGAGCCTCCGTATATCCCCCCATTCACACTACCCCTCTGTATACTATCACCCCACACACACACTGCTCCTCTGTTTAATATCCTCCTGATATAAATGTCCTCGTCCTGGTATATATGTCTCCTTCCTGGTATATATGTCCCCATTCTGGTTTATTTGTCCTTTTCCTAGCATATATATCCTACTCCTGATATATCTGTCCCCTCCCTGGATCTCTCCTGGTATACATGTCCCCATCTTAGTCCCCTCCTCACATATATGTCCCCATCCTGGTTTATTTTTCCCCTATTGGTATATATGTTCCATACTGGACCACTTCTGGTATATACTTTATATCCCCCCCGGGCACATTCTGGTATATATGTCCCCATTCTGATTTCTGTTGAATTCCTGATACATATGTCCTCTCCTGGTATATACGTCCCCTTTCTGGGCCACTCCTTGTATATTTGTCAGCTGGAAAGAAGAACAAAACAAAACATTTCACGTCACCTTCTCCAAACCATAGTGCATTTCACCTGGATGTGCACCCTCCATTGCACATCAGCTGAATTATGGCAGGGACTGCTGTCGGCAGCCCCCACCACCACCCCGGCTATTTTCCTGCTCCTGTCTTAAGCTAATGGAGAAATCACCTTTCCCCGCCGACTGCTGCGTACTCGCCACCTCCCCAGATCAGCGTTGCCTGCAGTAGTGTGATGAGGTTGCAGAGTGATCACCTCATCACACTGCTTGATGCTGGGAAATGCGATGTGGCACTGGTACCCTACTCTACTCCACTGTCCTTATTTCCAACACATGGCTAAGTTGCATGTGATGCCCCTTCATGCACAAATTAGCTGTGTGTGTGGCCAAAGGGACACAGCTGGGTCTCTCTGCTGTGGATGTGACTGGGGCCCGGTGAAGAGGGGGGCTTGGTCAGCCCAGGTCTTAATAAAGCTAAGTAATTACTCCAGGTTCCCCTCTTCACAAGGCCCCATACACCAGTCATGGTTTTCATGCCCTCGGAAGCATTAGCAGTTGGACAGGGTAAAAAAAAGGCAATGGCTCATCAGACAGAGGAACTGAAACACAACAAATCACTGGATTGAATCCCCAAACCAAGCCATGAGAAAATTACATAATTATGCCACAAATTTAAAACATTTTCTTTGCAATATACTACAAAAATTGAAATGTTATATTCTATCAGATGATATCAACAGTATGAAGCATGAGTTATTGTATTACATCGTGCTGTCCTGTGTCTGATGCTCTTCTGTATGACTAAATGAAAAATAAATTGTACTATGTTCCAGCATTTTGTAGAGGATGACAAGCAAGGCTTAAAGAGGAAAACACAAAGGACATAGTAGAACATACAGTTAGGTCCAGAAATATTTGGACAGTGACACAATTTTCGCGAGTTGGGCTCTGCATGCCACCACATTGGATTTGAAATGAAACCTCTACAACAGAATTCAAGTGCAGATTGTAACGTTTAATTTGAAGGTTTGAATAAAAATATCTGATAGAAATTGTAGGAATTGTACACATTTCTTTACAAACACTTCACATTTTAGGAGGTCAAAAGTAATTGGACAAATAAACCAAACCCAAAAAAAAATTTTTATTTTCAATATTTTGTTGCGAATCCTTTGGAGGCAATCACTGCCTTAAGTCTGGAACCCATGGACATCACCAAACGCTGGGTTTCCTCCTTCTTAATGCTTTGCCAGGCCTTTACAGCCGCAGCCTTCAGGTCTTGCTTGTTTGTGGGTCTTTCCGTCTTAAGTCTGGATTTGAGCAAGTGAAATGCATGCTCAATTGGGTTAAGATCTGGTGATTGACTTGGCCATTGCAGAATGTTCCACTTTTTTGCACTCATGAACTCCTGGGTAGCTTTGGCTGTATGCTTGGGGTCATTGTCCATCTGTACTATGAAGCGCCGTCCGATCAACTTTGCGGCATTTGGCTGAATCTGGGCTGAAAGTATATCCCGGTACACTTCAGAATTCATCCAGCTACTCTTGTCTGCTGTTATGTCATCAATAAACACAAGTGACCCAGTGCCATTGAAAGCCATGCATGCCCATGCCATCACGTTGCCTCCACCATGTTTTACAGAGGATGTGGTGTGCCTTGGATCATGTGCCGTTCCCTTTCTTCTCCAAACTTTTTTCTTCCCATCATTCTGGTACAGGTTGATCTTGGTCTCATCTGTCCATAGAATACTTTTCCAGAACTGAGCTGGCTTCATGAGGTGTTTTTCAGCAAATTTAACTCTGGCCTGTCTATTTTTGGAATTGATGAATGGTTTGCATCTAGATGTGAACCCTTTGTATTTACTTTCATGGAGTCTTCTTTTTACTGTTGACTTAGAGACAGATACACCTACTTCACTGAGAGTGTTCTGGACTTCAGTTGATGTTGTGAACGGGTTCTTCTTCACCAAAGAAAGTATGCGGCGATCATCCACAACTGTTGTCATCCGTGGACGCCCAGGCCTTTTTGAGTTCCCAAGCTCACCAGTCAATTCCTTTTTTCTCAGAATGTACCCGACTGTTGATTTTGCTACTCCAAGCATGTCTGCTATCTCTCTGATGGATTTTTTCTTTTTTTTCAGCCTCAGGATGTTCTGCTGCACCTCAATTGAGAGTTCCTTAGACCGCATGTTGTCTGGTCACAGCAACAGCTTCCAAATCCAAAACCACACATCTGTAATCAACCCCAGACCTTTTAACTACTTCATTGATTACAGGTTAACGAGGGAGATGCCTTCAGAGTTAATTGCAGCCCTTAAGGTGGTGTCACACACAGCGACAACGACAATGACGTCGCTGCTACGTCACCATTTTCTGTGACATTGCAGCGACGTCCCGTCGCTGTCGCTGTGTGTGACATCCACCAACGAGCTGGCCCCTGCTGTGAGGTCGCCGCTCGTTGCTGAATGTCCAGCTTCAGTTTTTGGTCGTCGCTCTCCCGCTGTGACGCACAGATCACTGTGTGTGACAGCGAGAGAGCGACGAAATGAAGCGAGCATGGAGCAGGAGCCGGCATCTGGCAGCTGCGGTAAGCTGTAACCAAGGTAAACATCGGGTAACCAAGGTGGTTACCCAATATTTACCTTAGTTACCAGCCTCCGCCGCTCTCGCTGCCAGCGCCGGCTCCTGCTCTGTGCACATGTAGCTGCAGTACACATCGTGTAATTAACCCGATGTGTACTGTAGCTAGGAGAGCAGGGAGCCAGCGCTAAGCAGTGTGCGCGGCTCCCTGCTCTCTGCACTGTGACATGTAGCTGCAGTACACATCGGGTTAATTAACCCGATGTGTACTGTAGCTAGGAGAGCAAGGAGCCAGCGCTCAGTGTGCGCGGCTCCCTGCTCTCTGCACATGTTGCAGCACTGTCGTTATGATCGCTGCTTCGGCTGCTGTGTTTGACAGCTAAGCAGCGATCACAGAAAATGGTGACGTAACAGCGACGTCGTTGTCGCTGTCGTTTAGTGTGACCCCAGCTTTAGACTCCCTTGTCCAATTACTTTTGGTCCCTTGAAAAAGAGGAGGCTATGCATTACAGAGCTATGATTCCTAAACCCTTTCTCCGATTTGGATGTGAAAACTCTCATATTGCAGCTGGGAGTGTGCACTTTCAGCCCATATTATATATATAATTGTATTTCTGAACATGTTTTTGTAAACAGCTAAAATAACAAAACTTGTGTCACTGTCCAAATATTTCTGGACCTAACTGTATACTGTCAATTACGCTATATTATGGAGCAGTAGTGAGTCCACATTGTGTACCACATTATGAATGAGGTTTAAGATGTGTTGCTACACAAAGAACCACTAATGCCCTGAATGACTACATAGTAAGCTGTAATAATTGTGATAACACTATGCCTGATTATAGACACTTAATTTTCTCCAAAAAGTTGTATGATATGAACTGCTTGCGCTCTCTCAAGGTGGTCGAGAAATCTGTTATACAGTTTTAATGGAGTATCATAGCATGTGTGGTACACAAAGTAGGCATTTTACCATGTGGGGAGGGAGAAATGAAGCATCATTCTGCATGAAGGCAATAATTGGTTGTCATTTTTTGTGAGATAAAGAATTAATTGGCTTTGTTTTAAAAAAATGTATCTCAAATAAAGAATCAGATGTGATCCCATGCTGTCCTGTGTTTACACTTTTTCTTCCTCCCTGGCCTAGGAGCTGCGGTATGATCAGACTATATATATATATATATATATATATATATATATATATATATATATATATATATATATATATATATATATATATATATATATAATATAATATATATTTTATTTTTTTTTAAACACATCCAGTTGTGGAAATTATTATTATTCCAAGATCTGTGGATTAAACTTAACTTTGTTAATGGGAAAACCCCTGTAAATAAGGCAAACAATAAATCAAGTTGTTTTTGTTAGAAAAGGGGAAGTACATTGAAAAATTTAATAGTAACATATTGCTTTGAATGAAAATTTATTTCTAAAAAACTGAAAGCTATATAACGTTTTGTGAAGGGTTATGGTCTTCGTCTTTAATTTGCATAACTCATTTCTTCAGTTTCATTTAATTCAATATCTTGCTGTAACTTTGATCTCCTAAAGACTGTATGAGTTTGTCTGTCTCATGATTTTAATTGGATGAACGTCAGACCCATAACACATGACAAACAAGAAATGAGAATCCACCAAGAATTATTCAATAAATGGTGATCTGCATAAATTGTGTACATTTTTTCAGTATGAACATTATTTAACTACATTAACATTAAACTGACCTTGATACTTTTAAAATAGATTCATTCTTATAGTCATGTATTATACAATTTTTAAGTCTATGTATCTGTACAGTTTTTTTGAAGAAAAATTTTAATTTTTAGCAACCATTTATTTTTTTATTTGATTACCTTCGGTTCGCCAATCTTTAATAAACATCTCGATGTTCACCTAATGGTTCCTCAAACGTTTTCGAACCTCATTGGATTCAATAGAAGGCCAAACCTAAGACAGAGAAAACACCTGTAGGGGGGTCAAAAACTTCCAAAAAAAAAAAAAATATGTTTTACAGAGCAGCCCCACTGATTTGGCACAGCCATTAGACAACACACAACTTGGAGTCTTGATATTTAAAAAGATTTCAGGCAGACAGCAGGACAGTGGCATCAATTGCCCCCCCCCCTATTTCCCCATAGTGAGTTTGCATAGTAGTTAAGTATGGCCCATGTTTAACACCCCAGGGTTGAGGGGTTTTCACCTGACACATCACCATATCGGGGGTGCAGATCCTCTGCGTCATCACAGGCTGATCGGACCCGGTTTCGTGACCGTGAGATGTACTGAAGATGGTGAGGGATGGGGTGAATAGGAATGTCAGTCGTGACACCACCTGTGGTATGCAGCCAGGGAGGCGGCCACCACTGCATTGTCTCTCACCTGGGCAGATGTTGGGTGCAGCCGAAATGGTATCGCTTCCCACAGGTGGAGTGGGCCCGGAAGGATGGCGGGGGTGGCAGTCCCTGGGAGCGCCGAAGCGCAGGGCGACAGCAACCAGAATCAGAGTCAATAGGTGAGGGTTCCAGGTCTTTACTTACTGGTTCAATGCTGCACCCCAGGTACTGGTCTTTGCCATGATGGGCTCCGGTCGATCCTGGGCAGGTTAAAGGTAGGTATGGTATGGCAGTCTGTGGGCCTTTCCTCCATGTACGCTGTGTCAGTCCCCATGGTATGAAACACCTTGGGGACCCACTTGATTGTCTAAGTATCCCAGCTCTGTCGCAGGTGAAGCAAATCCTCGCCGTGGAGTCCGACTGGATCTAGACCAGGGACCCCATGTATCACTGTGCCTCGAGCTATGTGGGTAGTGGCCGGGAAGATATGGAATCCTCCCATCCTGCAGAGTTGGTTGCCAACATGAAGTGAAGCTAGCCCTAGGGCTCTGCACCCTGTAGTAGCACCGGCCCTGGGTGAACTGACTCAGTATCTCCTCAGCGACCGTTAAACTCCTATGTCCCACAAGATTTATCGGTACCGAGTTCCTCTCTTCCAGAGGTCTCCAGCCTGCCCCTGGTCTGGATGATTCTACCTGGAGGAGCTCTGAACCACGCCCTGCCGGTAACCATGTTCTTCTGTGTCCCAAACGTTCTGAAGTAATTCTCTCCTGGCTCCTGTATTTTACTACTGCTTCCCCCTCCCTCCAGATGAATCACCAAGCTGGGGAAATCCCGTTGTTATGGTGATCACCTTCAGCCTAATTAGTGGAGAGCACCTGCTGTATGTGTTATGCAAGGAAACTGCTGACTCATTCTCTAACTGTGTGGTGTAAGTAAGACATACCAGACATTATCCTCCTCCTACCTGGGATCGCTACTGCGCCCCAAATGGGATGCAGTACTCTGTGGTGACTGAAGCCTCAGGAGCGCTACATTCCCCCACAGCAAATCACAGCACTCCGGGGCTGCAACAAAACACAGTTAAACACCGCAATATTTTGTCATGCATAGCAAACAAATAACAGTCTTCCCTTTAGGAGAGGCAGATCACTTCAACATATCAAACGTTGCAAACATTTCATATCATCAGGTTAATCAAGACAATAATCTAAAAAATATATTTGCATACAGAGAGAGAAGAAAAAAACAAAACTTTGCATTTCAATCTTTCTTATCTCAGATAAAACAGATAAAGCGTTGTCAACCGGCAGCAACAAGCGACCCAGTCTATAATACCATAAACCGGTGCCAATTACTTACAGCGGCAGTCCTGACCACGCATAACCCAGTGGCCCAGAAATCCAACCGATCGAAGTAGCAGAAAAGTACTTTAAATATTTACGTACCTTTCAGTGATGCTCCAGGGTCCTCCGGGCATCCAGGTTTTGGAACAATGATGGCAGCCGGTTTCAGTCCATGCTACCACCCCATCATTTCCTGCATCCTGGGGATGCGGGGCTCCTAACTCCCTAAGGTGAATGTCGGGTAGGGGGAGGGAACGGGTTTTCGTGCCCCGCTGCAATTCCACCCATGAAGGGCGGGCGGTACCAGTCCTTTTGGGTACACATGGCGCCCGTCCTTTCTTTTTCAATGGACGCCAGTGTACAGTCACAAACCGGTAGTCGCTCAGTACCTGCAGTCGTGGGCACAAAATAAACAATTGACACAATCCTGTAAGGCACATGGTACCAGGTTGTTGCGGCCACGAATATCCTGTTCATGACGCCAAATGTAACACCCCAGGGCTGAGGGGCTTTCACCCGACACGTCGCCAGGCCGGGGGTGCAGATCCTCTGCATCATCACAGGCTGGCCTGACCCGGTTTCATGACCCCAACATGTATAGGAGATGGTGGGGAGTGGGGTGAATAGGAATGTCAGTCGTGATGCCACCTGTGGTATGCGGCCAGGGAGGCGGCCACCACTGCAGGATCTCTCACCAGGGCAGATGTTGGGTGCAGCCGAGATGGTATTGCTTCCCACAGGCGGAGCAGGCCCCAGGAGGATGGCGGGGGTGGCAGTCCCTGGGAGCGCCGGAACGCAGGGTGACGGCAATCAAAGTCAGAGTCAATAGGTGCAGATGCCAGGTCTTTACTTACTGGTTCAATGCCGCACCCCAGGTACTGGTCTTTGCCATAATGGGCTCTGGTCAATCCCGGGCAGGTTAAAGGTAGGTTCGATATGGCAGTCTGTAAGCCCTTCCTCCGTGTGTGCTGTGTCGGTCCCCGTGGCATGAAGCACCTTGCAGACGCCCTTAGTTAAGCTCTGTCGCAGGTGAAGTAGATCCTCACCGTGGAGTCCGACTGGATCTAGACCCCGGACCCTATGTATCACTGTGTCTCGAGCTATGTGGGCAGTGGCCGGGAAGACATGGAATCCTCCCATCCTGCAGATTTGGTTGCCAACGTGAAGTATAGCTAGCCCTAGGGATCTGCACCCTGTAGTAGCTCCAGCCCTGGGAGATCTGACTTGGTATCTCCTCAGCGACCGTTAAACTCCTATGGCCCATGAGATCTACCGCTACCGGGTTCCTTTGCTCTCGAGATCTCCACCCTGCCTCTGGTCTGGCCGATTTTACCTGGAGGAGCTCTGAAGCATGCCCTATGGGTGACCGTGTTCTTCAATGTCCCAGACATTCTGAGGTGATTCTCTCCCTGCTCCTGTATTTTACCAGTGCGCCCCCCTGAATCACCAAGCTGGGGAAATCCCGTTGTGATGGTGATCACATTCAGCCTAATTAGTGGAGAGCACCTGCTGTATGTGTTATGCAAGGAAACTGCTGACTCATTCTCTAACTGTGTGGTGTAAGTGAGACATACCAGACATTAACCTCCTCATAACATGGCTACTATGCCCCAAATGAGATGCAGTACCCTGTGGAGACCGAAACCTCAGGGGCGCTACACATGCAACACACAGGATGTGGCCTGGCAGTTCAAAAAATCAAGAGGTGGATGAGTGACAGGATTAACACTCTTGCACCTACAACCCTGCCAGTGCAGACAAGACACAACTTGGAGACCCATCTTGGAATCTTGAAATTTAAAAACAACAGCAGGACGGTGGCATCATTACACCCCCCCCCTCCCCACCACACACACACACACATATATTTCCCCATAGTGTCTTTGCACAGCAGTTAGCTATGGTCCATGCAGCACACAGGATGTGACCTGGCAGTTTCAAAAACCAAGAGGTGGATGAGTCAAAGGATTAGGCGCCTTGTTCCTACATCTCTACCAGTATAGGCAAAAGACAATTTGGAGACCCTACTTGGAGTCTCCACATTTTCAAAAATTAAGATCAGCCAACAGGAAAAGTGGCAACAATTGGTACAGACCACAAATAGTCGAACTCCGCAACCTGGATGCTTGGGACCAGCCCTATAACAAAGCCTGAACCAGAATTTCTACCTTCACCAAAGACAGCAAGATGACATACATAGGGCTGTTGATTAGTGATGGGCGATCCCGAACTGTAAAGATCGGGGATCGTGTACATAATCACGAGCTTACCTGGGATGCTCGTGTTACAGGTCGGTCCAGATTGGGTCCAGGGGCTGTAAAAAAAAGCACATTATTAAAAAACATTGTCATTATACTTACAGGTCTCGCGACACGTCCTGCAGACTCTGTCTCCCAGCTGCTTCTGTGCTCAATCATTGCCGTGCCCACGGGTTGATGGACCTTCCATGATGTCATGACCATGTGACCAGTCAGGTGTGAATGTTGTATTACCTCGTTGGTTACAGACTGGTCACATGACTATGATGTCATCAAAGGTCCTGCTGTTAACTGAGCGATCGGGCGAGGCTCCCGATCCCGACTATCGGGGGGATCGCTCATCACTAGTGTTGATCCCTGACCCATGGCACTACAAAAGACAATTTGAAGACCCTACTTGGAGTCTCCACACTTCCAAAAATTAAGGTCAGACAACAGGAAAAGGGGCAATAATTGGCAGAGACAACAAATGGTCGAATGCCGCAACATGGATGCATGGGACGAAACCTGTAACAAGGCCTGGACCAGCATGTACAGGTGTAGGGCTGGTGCTCTTAAACCCCTGGCACTACACCATCGCCTTGTCTGTACAGTCTGGCACCGGGGTGCCAAAGTTATGGACTGCCAGGACTTTTTCATCTTTATGAAAGTTAGGCGGTCTACACTTTCAGGAGAAAACCGGAAGCGCTTATTCATCAGTAGACCGCCAGCAGCGTTGCAGACACATTCTTAGAACACTGGCTGCTGCACAGTCTAGAACTAGGGTGGCAAAGTCATTGGACATCCATGACTTGTTCATCTTTATGAAAGTTATGTGGTCTATGGTTTCAGGGGACAGCCAGATGTGCTTATACGGCAATACACTGCCAGCAGTGCTGAAGATACGTTCTGAGAGAATGCTGGCTGCCGGGCAGGTCAAGTCTTCCAAGGTGTGACAGGCAAGCTCAGGCCACTCTTCCATTTTTGAAGACCAAAATGCAAAAAGGTCCAATCCCCACCTTATGGCATCAATATTGAGCGCTAGATATTCTTGCACCATCCTTTCCAGTCGTTCTCTGTGTGTCAGACTTGTACTCTGTTCTCCTGCTGCATGTGATGGTCTAAAAAATGTGTGCCAAACATCACAGAAATTGATGCTACCACTTCAACTGCTGCTGATGCTGCTAATGTTTCTGCAATGACGATGCGACATTCCCGCGGTTGGAATTTTATAACTGCAATGCACTCTGTGTACCTCACTGCTTTCTTGGGGAAAACTACTGTTACAATGGTCTACAAGCTTGTTTCAATACTTCAGCATCTGAGCTTTCCTTTTCAGGGGAGGAAAGTATCTTGCTAAATTTACTCTTTTACCGTGGATCTAATAGAGTGGCAGCCCAGTAATCAGCAGCCAATCCGCCTCCTTTCTAAGGGGACGGGTCGTGCGGCGTCACAGCGACATCACACGGCAGCCGTCCAATAGCAAAGGAGGGGCAGAGATTAGCGTCCTTAACATGCCACCCACCTCCTTCCTTCCTCTTTGCCGGTGGATGGAGGTAAGGAGATGTTCGTCACTCCTGCGGTGTCACAAATAGCGATGTGTGCTGCTGCGGGAATGAGCAACAACATCGCTAATAAACAGGCAACGATATTTGGTTTTAGGATGATGTCGCGGGCGGGGAGGGCGCTGCACTCACCCACTGCTCGGGTCCGGCTGCTGCTGCTCGCTCGGTCGGTGGCTCGAGCGGTGGGCCGTATCCCGGGGACTCGAGCGGCGCTCCTCGCCCGTGAGTGAAAGGGGTGGTTTGGTTTAGGGATATTGTCCGTGACGCCACCCACGGTTTGTGGTGAGGTTGGGACACCACCGTTGCTCTGTACGGGGATCCCGGGAGTGTTGACAGGGAGCAGCTGAGATGTTTTCTCCCCTCCGTGGGTAGGGGGTTTTTGGTGGTCCCGGGGCCCGGTGGTGGAGGTTGGAAGGTGGGTTGTGGGGCCTTGCCGGGTGCAGGGTCGCGGGGCAGCGCAGTGCCAGACGGCACGGTGGTACTTACTGAGCCAGTAACGCACACTGAGTCTCTGGTAAAACAAACGGCTGGATGGACGAGTCCCACAGATGGCTGCGGCGGTCACTCCCGGTAGGTTGGCGGTAACTGTCTCTCCCTGCACCAGTGTTCTGTTCTCGGCCCCAATGGCTTCCCACTGATAGCCCACTCTCCAGCGGTATGTTGGTTAAGGGAGCCCTTCCTTTGCCCACAGGCTCTGGCCCTGGGAGCTCTAGCTCTGGCGGTAGGTTTATCTCCCTCACGGTTTGGACGGTTGCCTTCACTCGGTTCTTTACTGCTGGGAAACCCCAGAGGTTCCCGTCGCTGATGGATTTGACCGGTATTACGGCAACTCCTAGCCTGGTCGGGGTCCGTAGGCCCTGCCGGAGGGTGCTGGCTTCTCTTCGCTCCCCGGTTCGGTACCGGCAGGCCACCGCCCGTCCCCAGTCCTTACGGTTGCGCGTCAATCGGCCTCTCCTGTGGCCTGGGCACCTGACAGCAAGGTTGGCAGACGGTGGTGACCGTCTGCCAACCTTGCTGTCAGGTGCCCGGGCCACGTACCCGGACACGGCCAGTCAGTTCCTCCACTACCACTTCCCCTGACTCTCTCTCTCTCTACTCCTCGTCACTATCTGACCTTCTTTCCCGCCTCCAGGACTGTGAACTCCTCGGTGGGAGGAGCCAACCGCCTGGCTCCGCCCCACCTGGTGTGGACATCAGCCCCTGGAGGGAGGCAACAAGGGTTTGTGTTTGACTTCGGTGTTCCTACCCGGGGTGTGTTGTTGCAGTACCTGTGACGTCCTGGCTTGTCCAGGGCGCCACAATGACCTCTCTAAAACCAACGATTTTTGCCTGTTTTGCGATCGTTTAAGATTGCGCGTACGTGTCACATGCTGCGATGTCGCTAAGGACGCCGGATGTGCATCACTAGAAACGATGTGACCCCGACGATAAATCATTAGCGATATCGCAGCGTGTAAAGCCTCCTTAAGAGTCCCAGGATAACACATTTTGGTTGGTCATGTGACAGTTCATGCATGCAGTAGGCAAATTATTTGTATTTCTGCCTCTACTGAGTTATTTTTACAAAGATTGCAGAGAACATGGGTTGCGTCATCCGTTCCGCTTGCAAAAAAGGCCCAAGTTAGGCAACCCTTGCCACCCATGTGAACTGGGTACCTGCTACTGCTGCTTAACACAGCCAGAGCTGTGTCTTAAAATGCAGTGGTTGTTCTGGTTGCATCACTCCATGTTTGTGCGGGAAGCACCTCATCTTCCTCCTCCTCTGCTGAGCAACTCAGCTGCATGCCTCTGAGTTCACACCAAGTGGGATCTACAACTTCATAGTCATGCTCTCTATTGTCCCACTCCTTGCCTTGACAGTCACCCTTCTCTTCCTGACTGGACATCACAGTACAATATGCATGTGCCTGAGATATCTGAGTCTCATCATCATCACCTCCACCCCAGGGTTAACATCTGTTCATGAAGGTCTGGATTCTGCTCGGACTCGACTTCATCTGGGCCCAAATCCAACTGACAAAGATTTTGGCTATCGGTGCGGATGCTTTCGTCCTCTTCAGTCTATGAATCTTTTGAGCAGATCTCTGATGCCCATGGGATAGCATGTGTAAACAACTCTGCAGACATGGGCAATGCGTGGTTCTTCACATTCAGTTGGGTGGTTGGAGAGTAGTGATGCAGGGGGAAAACAAGTGTAATTGGCGTGGCACCTCTGAGAAATTAACTGTGTATGATGCTGTGGTGCAGGAAGAGGAGGAGAGGCCACTTGATGCAACGCTTGCCATCCACTCAAACACATGCTGTTTTTGGCTCTCATTTACAAGTTGAAGCGATGTTTGACTGACAAAAAAGTGGAGTATCCCTTCCAGTAACAGAAGTTGTTGACAGTTCTTTTGGGATAGGATGAAACGGTGTTTGGTCAGTAGAGTTTTGACTAACATTCAAACATCCCCCATTTACACCTCGAACACCCCGCCTATATCCCTTTACACCACGACCTCATAATTTACCACTCATGTCTAATGCACCCTTCCACTTAAAACAATTGTTTTGCAACACTAGGGCCATACTTGTCAGACACCTGAGACAAAAGTCAAATTCTGTATTTCTTGGCTGTTATGGCAATATTAGTATGGCCCACAGATGTACCAATACCTATTTACAAGGTTCACTGAGAAATTTTTAGCAGGCACTAAAAAGTACCATAATTATTGAGATGGTTCACTGGCAAATTTTTAGCAACCACTAAAAAGAAACAATACCTATTGAGATGGTTCACAGGCAAATTTTTACCAGACACTAAAAAGTAGCAATACCTATTGAGATGGTTTACTGCCAAATTTTTATCAAGCACTAAAAGGTATCAATACCTATTGAAATGGTTTACTAGCAAAATTTTAGCATGCACTAAAAAGTAGGGATACCTATTGAGATGGTTCACTGGCAAATTTTTAGAAGGCACTAAAAAGTAGTAATACCTATTTAGATAGTTCACAGGCAACTCTTTAGCAGGTATTAAAAAATACCAGTATCTACTTAGATCATTCACTGGCAACTCTTTAGAAGGCACTCGCAAGTAGCAATCCCTATTTATATAATGAAATTATAATTTGTTGCACACACCTTTTCCCTACACTGCAAGTCCCTATTCTACACTATCGCTCTCCTATCTATCTGAACTACCTATGATTAAACCCCTAGCTAAGCTAACTGTATAGCAGCAGCAGCACCTTCCCTAAGCTTTAACAATCACAAAATGGTGCCAACGCTGCATGTCCACATTTTATATGCAGAGGGACATGTAACTTAGGCAGCCAATGACACAAGCTCTTGTGCCTGAACCTTGTGGATGTTTTCTGTGCAGTGACTAGCTGCAGGAACATCCACAAATAAAGTTTGCCGCTCCTCTGGCCACTCCCCTCCCATCATTAAACAGATCATCTCATTCATTATAAAGCACCACAATCCTATCAAAGCATCATATGTTATTAGAAAAGCATTTTGGAAAATGTATATAGTGTCTCAGTACCAGGTTTTCCCAAAAATGCTTGTGTACAAGGCCTAGAACTGGAGAGGGAAATGCTTGTACCGAATTTAAAATTGGCAACCGAGAACCAAACAACTTTGCTCATCTCTACTTCAAAACTCTACCTACTTTTTTGCCTCTTTGGATTTGTCTGCTGCTTCTGGTTATTCTATGGTCTAGATGCTGACATCAACCTACTTCTAAATACTTTGCTATCTTTACCATCAGATTTCAAGCCTCAAATTTCAGTGAGATCTCTCTCTCTAACCATGCATTTGTCCTTTGTCCTGTTGTTGCTGCAATGTCTGGCTACCAATTGGTGGCTACTCTGGGTAATGTTCCAGTTATGCCAGTACCAATCCAAAAGAAGCCCCACAGATCCACACCTTGGAAACCAAAATTTGAATTGCACAATATTTCGCAGTATGTGAATCCTGCGAATGTAGATACTGTACATTTGGAATTGATAGTTACACTGCTGCAAAATTAAAGAGAACTTGTCATCATGAAAATACAGTCCCATTTTCAGGCACCATGTTATTAAGCTGTATAGTATTGTTCGAAAAGATTCAATATAAACTTCGTTTTCATCATTTAAACCTTTGCTCTTGTATTATTGATCAGTGGGCAGTCCTATCAGTGATTGATGGCTTTATGTGTATAAGAGTTCGTATAGCTATAGATGTCATTCACTGTCAGGACCGCCACTGAACCAAAAATCCCACAAAGAGATGAAGTATAAATGAAAACAAAGGCTAGGGCACAGTCAGACGGCCATATAACATGGATGATGATTGCATCACAAAGTTCACACTGGTCGGTGGCTCTCCTGTCCTGAACTTGACAGTGTGAATTTCAATGCACCTGTCATGCTCAGGTCAGTAGAGCTGCCGGCCAGCAATAGTATTGCATAAGTTTCCATTATATGTTGGGAAGGGTTTAATAAACTCATTAATATACCATGCAAAGGCAAAGTTCATGTATTTCTGCATGTGGTGCTCATGCTTGACACTGAATAATTGATAAGTTGTGAAAATTTTGTTTACATCTCTTCATATTAATTTTCATGTTCAACAGCAGAATATACAGTATAAAGCTGCCATTGTTGTAAAAAATGTATCTTAATTGACTGCAGTAAAATTAAGGTAAAATTTTTTGATGCAATTTTCTTTTTGCCAGGAAATGCAAATTTGGTGCAGGAACTTGGTGTATAAATTTCAGCTCCAAATCTGCATTTCTTGTAAAAAAAAACACACAGTTTTGATGGTGTTTTGATTCAATTTTTCACCAGGTGGTGCTGTCGCGGGCGACGGGGAGCTGTGCTTACCACGCTCGGATCCGGCGCTGCAGCTGACGGGGGCTCGAGCGGTGGGCCGGATCCGGGGACTCGAGCGGCGCTCCTCGCCCGTGAGTGAAAGGGGGGGTAGTTCGGTTTGGGGATTTGGTCCGTGACGCCACCCACGGGTTGTGGTGAGCTTGGGCACCACCGCTGCTATTGACGGGGATCCCGGGAGCGATGGTAGGGAGCAGCTGGGATGTTTCTCTCGCCTCCGTGGGTAGGGGGGTTGGTGGTCCCGGGGCCCGGTGAGGTGTTGGGGAGGCAGGGTTGGCAAGGTGCAGGGTCGCTTGGACTGCGCAGCGCGCTGCCGGATGGCACGGTAGTACTCACTCAGCCACAAATGGATGCAAAGTCTCTGGTAAACCAAACGGCTGGATGGACGGGTCCCGCAGCCGGCCGCTGTGGTTTTTCCCGGACGGTTGGTGGTGGCTGCCTTTCCCTGCACCTTTGTGTATGTTCGGTCCCAATGGCTTCCCACCGGTAATCCGCTCCCCAGCATGTATATGTGCTGGAGGAGCCCTTTTGCCCGCAGGCTCTGGCCCCTGGAACTCTAACTGTGGCGGTAGCTGTATTTCCTTTTGCTGGTTGGACGGTTGCCTTCAATCGGGTCGTGGCTGTTGGGAAACCCCTGGGGTTCCGGTCACTGATGGATTTGACCTATTTAACGGCGACTCCAAGCCTTGTCGGGGTCCGCAGGCCCTGCCGGTTTGTGCTGGCTTCACTTTGCTCCCCGGTTCGGTACCGGCAAGCCACCGCCCATCCCCGGTCCTACGGTTCGGCGTCGATCTGCCTCTCCTGCAGACGGCCACCACCGTCTGCCAACCTTGCTCTCGGTGCCCGGGCCACGTACCCGGACACAGTCGGTTTGCTCCTCTACTACCACTTTACTCCTCACTCTTCCACTTCCCTAACTGATCTGCTTTCCTTTTCCTGCCCCCAGGACTGTGAACTCCTCAGTGGTTGGGGCCAACCACCTGGCTCCACCCCACCTGGTGTGGACATGAGCCCCTGGAGGGAGGCAACAAGGATTTTGTGTCTGGCTGATATGCCTGTCTCGGGGTGGGGGTGCATGTTGTAGTACCTGTGACGACCTGGCTAGTCCAGGGCGCCACAGTGCAAATTTGGTGTAGAAATCTGGTGCAAGCATTTCAGCACTACATTTGCATCTCCTGGCAGAATACCACACTGAAATTGCATCAAAATTGTTTTTGTGCATTTTGTTTTGTCAAGAGATGCAAATTTGGTCCTGAAATTTATACAACATATTCCTGTACCAAATCTGCATTTCATGGCAAGAAATCACATCATTATTGCATCAAAACTGCATTGTGCTTTGATGTGTTTTTTTGCCAGAAGATGCAGATTAGGTGCAGAAATATGGTGTAAAAATTTCAGCACCAAATCTGCATCTCTTGGCAAAAAACCCCACGGTTTTCCAGGAGATGCATGTCTGTGAACTCAGTGATCTCACTTGATGAGTATAATGAGGTCATCAGAGGTCAGTTTACCTGCGGTCAAAGCTGGGGTATCGTGGGAACCTTGAGCTGTGACAGCAAATAAACTGAATGACGTCACCACTCATCGCTGCAGCTCAGTCTTGCCTGAAGCCACAGTGTGCGGACATGTTCTGTGCCCGTGTACTGTGCCTTCAGCATGTATGATATGGCTGAAATCTGCTCTACACAGATAAGAAAATGCAAATAACTTTCCAATTAATACAAATTTGGTTTATTAATTTATTAATTGTATATTAAAATATTATATATATAATTGTTGTGCAAAAATACACTAGTAAAATTTGACTATTCTATATATGCCGTACAGATTGTCAGCATATAATATGGAGTACATGCAGACTGCAAAAGAAGATAAAAAATGTAAATGCTAGAAAACACTTTAGCGTATACAGTGCAGATGTTATATGATGCTACAGTGTAGATAGAATATGATGAATACAAATCCTAAAGTTCAGATATTAGATGACACTATAAAGTAGAAATGCTTTATAATGCTATAGTATAGTAGAGTAAAGTAAATGCAGACTATAAACTGCCAATGTGGTATGTTGTTGTCTAATATATAACTCTGTGTGTGTGTGTGTGTGTGTATGTGTGTGTGTGTGTGTGTGTGTGCATGTCTGCTAAAGGAATCCGCCTCGTCACATTTACAATCACGAAATTTTGCACAGACACCTCATGTGACCCAGGGAGCATCGTAGACTATGTTTTGACAGGAAAATTTAACCCAGCGCTTTACAGTTACTCTCCAAAAAACCTGCCTCTATTAAAGTCAATGGAGCTTTGAGCTATTAGGTTATTAATAGCAGCTGTGAGTGGTTGCTATAGGAACAAATAAACTGTTAGTATAAGAAGTATATGTATGAGGTAATAAGTTGTAGGTGGGGAGACGAATAGAGAGAGACAGAAAGAGACCGACAGAGACAGACAAACAGGGAAAGAGACAGAGAAAGAGAGACAGACAGTCAAAGAAACAGATAGAGACACACAGACACAGACAGACAGGGAAGAAACAGGCAGACAGGGAAAGAGACTGACAGAGAGACAGACAGAGACAGACAGGGAAAGAGACAGAGACAAGTAAAGAGACAGGGAAAGATACAGAGACAGATGGGGAAAGAGACAGACGGGGAAAGAGACAGACGGGGAAAGAGACAGAAACAAGGAAAGAGACAGAGACACGGAAAGAGACAAGGAAAAAGACAGAGACAAGTAAGAGACAGGGAAAGAGACAGAGACAAGTAAAGAGACATGGAAAGATACAGAGACATACGGGGAAACAGACAGATGGGGAAAGAGATAGACAGGGAAAGAGGCAGATGGTGAAAGAGACAGATGTGGAAAGAATAATGTGGAAAGAGACAGACCTTGAACAAGACAGACCTGGAACTAGACAGACAGGGAAAGAGGCAGATGGCGAAAGAGACAGATATGGAAAGAAACAAATGTGGAAAGAGACAGCCCTGGAACGAGACAGACTTGGAACGAGACAGACTGGGAAAGAGACAGACCGGGAAAGAGACAGACGGGGAAAGAAACAGACAGGGAACTAGACAAACGGGGAACAAGACAGACGAGGAAAGAGACAGACTGGGAAAGAAACAGACAGGGAAAGAGACGGAAGGGGAAAGAGACAGACAGGGAAAGAGAAAGACCAGGAAAGAGACAGACCTGGAATGAGACAGACCTGGAATGAGACAGACCGGGAGTGAGACAAACCTCGAACGAGACAGACGGGGAAAGAGACAGACAGGAAAATAGAGACGGGAAAATAGATAGACAGGAAAAGAGACAGACCTGGAATGAGACAGACCTGGAACGAGACAGACCGGGAATGAGACAGATGGGGAAAGAGACTGACAAACAGATAAAGAGAGACAGACAGACACATACAGACACAGAGATATAGACAGACAGAGAGACTGATACAGAGACAAACAGAGAGACTGATACAGAGACAGTGAGACTGATACAGAGACAGACAGAAAGACTGATACAGAGACAGACAGAAAGACTGATACAGAAAGAAAGAGACAGACATCAGATACAGGCAGACAGAGACTGGGAGAGAGATAGGGAGACAGTTACTATCCCGGGCAACGCCCGGGTACTACAGCTAGTAGAATATAAAGTGCAAATGCAATATAATGCTATAGTACAAGTAAAATATAATAAATAAATGAAGGATAGATAATATAGGGTATATAATATCAAATTTTAGATATTATAGGATGTATAGTAAGGATATTGTATCCAAGTGATATAGGTAACGTAATGTAATTAAACATAAGTATAATTTGTATATATTCATATACCACAAACACCTATAAGAAAGATATTATTAATTATAGTAAACTGTAGTTATTGAAGGACTGACCTGCAATGACAGTGTGTGTGTGGACCCATGCACCGTCGCATGTTTCCCTCCCACGTCTTCATTTTTGACTATGTGACAGGTCCTGTTTAAGGTTGCCAAATGTATGAATAGAATAAATGTTCACTGAGTTCCATGTGTGTCCTGTTATTAGTGTAAGAGCTACAGTATGTTCTATAATGTATGTATCAACTAATAATCGTTGAATTAAAGTTCTATTATTATTTTACCAATTATTAAACCAGTGCCTTTACTACTTTATGTTTTGCATTATTTTACTTCATCACATAGAGTTATTAAAATTAATTAAATGCTGTTAAGAAAAGAAAAAGATTGGAATACAAGAATTAGTCAATGAAAATAGCAAAGAAAACATATACAGTACAGACCAAAAGTTTGGACACACCTTCTAATTCAAAGAGTTTTCTTTATTTTCATGACTCTAAAAATTATAGTTTCACATTGAAGGCATCAAAACTATGAATTAAAACATGTGGAATTAAATACTTAAAAAAGTGTAAAGCAACTGAAAATATGTCTTATATATTCTAGGTTCTTCAAAGTAGCCACCTTTTGCTTTGATTACTGCTTTGCACACTCTTGGCATTCTCTTGATGAGCTTCAAGAAGTAGACACCGAAAATGGTCTTCCAACAGTCTTGAAGGAGTTCCCAGAGATGCTTAGCACTTTTTGGCCCTTTTTTCCTTCACTCTGCGGTCCAGCTCACCCCAAACCATCTCGATTGGGTTCAGGTCTGGTAACTGTGGAGGCCAGGTCATCTGGCATAGCACCCCATCACTCTCCTTCTTAGTCAAATAGCCCTTACACAGCCTGGAGGTGTGTTTGGGGTCATTGTCCTGTTGAAAAATAAATGATGGTCCAACTAAACGCTAACCGGATGAAATTACATGCCGCTACAAGATGCTGTGGTAGCCATGCTGGTTTAGTATGCCTTCAATTTTGAATAAATCCCCAACAGTGTCACCAGCAAAGCACCCCCACACCCTCCTCCATGCTTCACGATGGGAAACAGGCATGTAGAGTCCATCTGTTCACCTTTTTTTACAAAGACACGGTGGTTGGATTCAAAGATCTCAAATTTGGACTCATCAGACCAAAGCACAGATTTCCACTGGTCTAATGTCCATTCCTTGTGTTCTTTAGCCCAAACAAGTCTCTTCTGCTTGTTGCCTGTCCTTAGCACTGGTTTCCTAGCAGCTATTTTACCATGAAGGGCTGCTGCACAAAGTCTCCTCTTAATAGTTGTTCTAGAGATAAGATGTGTCCAAACTTTTGGTCTATACTGTACTTGGTTACATTATTATATCTATAAAGGATAACAAGTATAACATACTGCATTACTAAAATTTCTTTTTCCTTTTTTTTCCTAACGTTTTCACTGTAAATGGTTCCTGTGCAATCTACCATATATCAGTAAAGTGAAGCCCCCTTTCATATTTTTGGAAATATTTTATTACATCTTTTTATGTGACGACACTAAAGTTATGATTAGAGATGAGCCACCCCCCTAGTGTTCGAGTGGTTCGTCGAACGACGGCTCAGTTCAGCGAACGTTTGACGAACGCTCGACGAACACCTTCGAATTCCATTGAAAACAATGGCAGACAAACAAAAACACGTACAAACACATTATACATATACACATACAGTTAATAAACATTGCAAGTACACTTACAGGTCTCCGCGACGTGTCCTGCACTCTGTCTCCCGCCGCTTTTCTTTCTGATCATCGCTGCGCCCTCCCGGTAAACAGCACTGATGTTAGGACCTTTCGTGACGTCGTCATAGCATGTGAACAGTCACGTGTCTATTATCTCATTGGCTACAGACTGGTTACATGGCTAGACGTCATGCTAGGTCCTGTCAGTGCATCTCTCCGGTACGCGGTGCTCGTTTGAGCATCTCTGTGTACCAGTGAGATGCTTGGGCACATGCTTGGCTCCCCGTTCATGCATGTGGGCGCTCTTTACAGAGTCAGCCCACATGCAAGGACTGGATGTCACAGCCGGTGAATAACGGAGATCACTGTTGCTATAGTAACCCGCCTGTCAGATTTTTATTTCAACGGTGGCAGCGGTGACGTCACCGCTTACAACCCGCAGCCTCTGTTCACTCACTGAGTGATTAGACTGCACGGGAGCAGCAGCGTCTTCCTCCCATGCAGTTCTGTCAGATGCAGCAGAACTGCATGGGTTGAAGGAGAAAGAAGACAGAAATCAAGGATCGTGGAGGGGTGAGAGGGAGTAATAAACATGGAGTCTCTAAGTGTGTCTGTGTATTTATTTCTATTAAAGTATTTTTTCTCTATATGGTGTCTTTTTTTAACCCTTTATTGGAGATTCTTAATGGCCGGGTCAAACTTGCCTGACAAAAAGAATCTCTGGCTTAATACTAGCTAGTAAAACAAAGCTAGTATTAACCTATTATTACCCAGCAAGCCACCCGGCATCAGGGCAGCTGGAAGAGTTGGATACAGCGCCATTTTCTGGGGAGGCTACGGACTGCAATTCACAGCAGTGGGGCCCAGAAACCTCGGGCCAACCTGTGCTGCAGATTCCAATCCCCAGCTGCCTAGTTGTACCTGGCTGGACACATAAATAGGGCAAAGCCCCTGTCATTTTTTTTTTTAATTATTTCATGAAATTCATGAAATAATTCAAAAAAAGGACTTCCCTATATTTTTAGTTCACAACCTGGTACAAATAGGCAGCTGGTAGTTGGGGGCAGCCTTACCTGCCTGCTGTACCTGGCTGGCATACAAAAATATGGCAAAGCCCACGTCAATTTTTTTGTGGGCAAAAAACTCCTGCATACAGTCCTGGATGGAGTATGCTGAGCCTTCCAGGACTGTATGCAGGAGTTTTTTGCCCCCCCAAAAAATAACGTGGGCTTTGCCATGTTTTGTATGCTAGCCAGGTACAGCAGGCAGCTACGGGCTGCCCCCAACCCCCAGCTGCCTTTTTGTACCCAGCTGGGAACCAAAAATATAGGAAAGCCCTTTTTTTAAAAAAAATTTTCATGAATTTCATGAAATAATTAAAAAAAAAGTGCCGTGGGCTTTGCCCAATTTTTGTATCCAGCCAGGTACAACTAGGCAGCTGGGGATTGGAATCCTTAGCACAGGGTGCCCAAGCTTTCTGAGCACCCCTGCTGCGAATTGAAGTCCGCAGCCGCCCCAGAAAATGGTGCTTTCATAGAAGCGCCATCTTCTGGTGCTGTATCCAACTCTTCCAGCTGCCCTGGTGACGGGTGGCTTGCTGGGTAATAATGGGGCTAGGGCTAGCTGTATATTATCAACTGGGCCTAAGCCCGAAATTCATGGTGTCACACCAATATTAGACATGGCCACCAAAACACAACACACAGAAAAATATTTTTATTAGAAATAAAAAACAACACAATTAGTGACTCCATCTTTATTGAAATAAAGAATCCCCCTCTGCAGTAATCCTGGGTCAATGGTCCCACACCGTCCAATCCGGATCCAATATCATCTGATCGGTTTGCTGGAAAGCAAAGCAATCAGATGATGTGTCAGGTTCAAGGCTCTGAATCACATCACACAGCAGCTGATTGTATAAACGGCTTTTATACAATCAGCTGATGCATCAGTACAAAAAACAAACAAGCTACACACTTCTGTGCAGACTCCTGTCCGACAGCAGCAGCTGATAGTTTAGCCGGCCAGGCGGTAAAAACCTGGCCTCACCGCTCGACTTATAGTGTCAGCTGATGCCGTCAGGTGACCGCATCAGCTGATCATCGCCAGGTCTGAGAGAGAGAAAAGAGAGAGAAAAGAGAGAGAAAAGAGAAGAGAGAGGGATGGAAAAGATATAGAGAGAAAATAGAGAGAAAATAAAGAGAGAAAAGAGAGAGAAAAGTGAGAGAAGAGAGATGAGAGAAAAAGAGGAAAAGAGAGAAAAAGAAAGAGAGAGAAAGAAAGAGAGAAAGAGAGAAAAAGAGAGAAAGAGAGAGAAAAAGAGAGAAAGAAAGAGAGAAAGAAAGAGAAAGAGAGAGAAACAGGGAAAAAAGATATAGAGAGAGAAATAAAGAGAGAGAGAGAGAGAAAAAGAGAGAAAAAGAGAGAGAAAGAGAGAGAGAAAGAAAGAGAGAAAAAGAGAAAAAATAGAGAGAAAGAAAGAGAGAAAAAGAGAAAAAATAGAGAGAAAAAGAGAGAGAGAAAGAGAGAGAAAAAGATAGAAAAAGAGAGAGAAAGAGGGGAAAAAAATAGAAAGAGAAAGAAAGAGAAAAAGAGAGAAAGAGAGAGAGAGAAAGAGAGAGAAAGAGAGAGAAAGAGAGAAAAAGAGAAAGAGAGAGAAAGAGATAAAAAAGAGAGAGAAAGAAAGAGAGAGAAAGAAAGAGAGAAACATAGAGAGAAAGAGAGAGAGAAAGAGTGAGAAAAAGAGAGAGAAAGAGAGAGTAAAAGAGAGAAAGAGAGAGAAAAAGAGAGAAAGAGAGAAAGAAAGAGAAAGAGAGAGAAAGAGGGGAAAAAAGAGATAGAGAGAGAAAAAAGGAGAAAAAGAGAGAAAGAGAGAGAAAGAGAGACAAAGAGAGAAAAAGAGAGGAAAAGATGAAAAAAGAGAGAGAAAGAAAGAGAGAAACAGAGAGACGAAGAGACTGAGAAAAAGAGAGAAAAAGAGAGAAAGAGAGAAAAAGAGAGAAAAAAAGAGAGAAAAAGAGAGAGAAAGAGACAGAGAGAAAAATAGAGAAAAAGAGAGAGGGATAAAGAGAGAGAGAAGAGAGAGAGAAGAGGACAGAAGAGAGAGAGAAGGAGAGAGAGAGGAGAGAGAGGAGAGACGGAAGAGAGAGAAGACAGAGAGAGGAGAGAGAGAGAGAAGAGAGAGAAGAGAGAGAGAAGAGAGAGAGGAGAGAGCAATGCGGCCTCATTCCGCTTGTGTGCTACGGCGCTTTCTGTCAGCTTCATGTAGCAGAGCTGAACGTAGTGTGGATCACTTCGGACCTGGATTGTTGTTTGGGGATTAATATACAGGTAAATGAGGGTTTTTTTTGTCTTTTATTCCAAATAAAGGATTTTTCGTTGTGTGTGTTTATTTACTTTCACTTACAGGTTAATCATGAAAGGTACCTCGGGGAGATGCCTGCCATGATTAACCCCTTATTACCCCGATTGCCACCGCACTATGGCAATTCGGGATGAGTCGGGTAGAGTCCCGGGACTGTCGCATCTAATGGATACGGCAATTCCAGGCGGCTGCTGGGTGATATTGTTAGAGTGGTGTGCTCCCCATAACGTGGAGCTCCCCATACTGACAATACCAGCCTTCAGCCGTGTGGCTTTATCCTGGCTGGTATCAAAATTGGGGGGAACCGCAGGTTTTTTTTATTATTATTTATTTATTTATTTTACTGCACGATATAGACCCGCCGGCGGCTGTGATTGGTTGCAGTGAGACAGCTGTCACTCATCGTGGGGGCGTGTCTGACTGCAACCAATCATGGGCGCTGGTGGGCGGGGAAAGCAGGGAATACCAGATTGAGTAATGAGCGGCAGCCATTTTCAAAAGAGGAAAAGCTGCCGGAGCTTTGTGACACTCGTCATCGGTGAGTAGGAAAGAGAGATGGATTATGCTGGGGATGCAGACTGCATGCAAATATGCAACGTGCACACATAGCCTTACTGTGAAAAGCCACACTTTTGGTGATCGAACTGTTATCGAACGGTAACTCAAACGGCCAAACTTGAAGCAAATTGTTCGAGTTCGTCGAACGACTCGAACACCAGCCAAAACCACTCGAATTTGAAATTGGCGAACCTTTCGAATCAAACATCGCTCAACTCTAGTTATGATGACACTTTGATAGAATGTAAAGTAGTCAGTGTCCAGCTTCTATTACAATGTAAACTTGGTGTGCTCTCTCAATAACTCAAGACAGCCATTAATGTCTAAGTCGTTATCAACAAAACACCTCTAAGTGAAAATGGACAAATTGTACGCAAAGTGTCAATATTTTGTGTGGCCACCATCTATATATATAATTGCCTTATTCTGTCTGTCTGTCTGTCTGTCTTGCTCCAAAATTGTGTCCTTACGGTGTCAAACAGCGGATTGGCCGCTCGCCTCGCCTCGGCTCCGCCCCCCAGCACGGATTGGCCCTTCGCCTCGGCTCCGCCTCCCCGCTGGCCGCTCGCCTCGGCTCCGCCGCACCACACGGATTGCCCGTTCGCCTCGCCTCGGCTCTGCCCCCCGCACGGATTGGCCGCTTGCCCAGGCTCCGCCCCCCACATGGATTGGCCTCTCTCCCCGGCCCCCTGCAGGCATTGGCAACTCGGCCACGCCCCGCCCCCCTCACGCATTGCACGCTCGCTCTGGCCCCGCCCCCCGCACACATTCGCCAAAACGATACAGAGACCCGACTCCCAGGTGAGAACAGACACACACACACACACATCAGATCACACTCACTCTCACACACACACCTCACACACACAACAGATCGCATCCACACACTCACAACATCCCGTGATATCGCTTGCTTCTCGGCGGCGATACTGTGCAGTGACCTTCCAGGACCTGCCGGAGGATCACATGGCCGGAAGCATGTGGTATCTCCGGATGCTGTGATTGTGATAGCGCGTATTTGCGATATCTTCAGTGTGTGTGTGTGAGTGTATGCGATCGGATGTGTGTGAGTGTGCTCTGATGTGTGAGTGTGTGTGTGTATGTGTGTGAGTGTATGCGATCGGATGTGAGTGAGTGTGTTCTCATGTGTGAGTGTGTGTGTGTGTGTGTGTGTGAGTGTATGCGATCGGATCTGTGAGTGTCGGCAGAGGAGCAGGACGTGCAGCACAGCTGCTGGGACCGCCCACCGCTGGGCACAGGGAGAAATGGGGTGTGTGTGTGAGTGTATGCGATCAGATGTGTGCGTGTATACTGTCTGATGTGTGACTGTGGAGCACGATGGGGAGTGCGCAGCATGGGGGATGGAGCACGATGGGGAGTGCACAGCATGGGGGATGGAGCACGATGGGGAGTGCACAGCATGGGGGATGGAGCACGATGGGGAGTGCGCAGCATGGGAGATGGAGCACGATGGGGAGTGCGCAGCATGGAGGATGGAGCACGATGGGGAGTGCACAGCATGGGAGATGGAGCACGATGGCGAGTGCGCAGCATGGGAGATGGAGCACGATGGGGAGTGCGCAGCATGGGGGATGGAGCACGATGGGGAGTGCGCAGCATGGGGGATGGAACACGATGGGGAGTGCGCAGCATGGGATATGGAGCACGATGGGTAGTACGCAGCATGGGGGATGGAGCACAATGGGGAGTGCGCAGCATGGGGGATGGAGCACGATGGGGAGTGCGCAGCATGGGAGATGGAGCATGATGGGGAGTGCGCAGCATGGGGGATGGAGCACGATGGGGGGTGCGCAGCATGGAGGATGGAGCACGATGGGGGGTGCGCAGCATGGGGGATGGAGCACGATGGGGAGTGCGCAGCATGGGAGATGGAGCACGATGGGGAGTGCGCAGCATGGGAGATGGAGCACGATGGGGAGTGCGCAGCATGGGGGATGGAGCACGATGGGGAGTGCGCAGCATAGGAGATGGAACACGATAGGGAGTGCGCAGCATGGGGGATGGAACACGATGGGGAATGTGCAGCATGGGAGATGGAGCACGATGGGGAGTACGCAGCATGGGGGATGGAGCACAATGGGGAGTGGGGATGGAGCACGATGGGGGGTGCGCAGCATGGGGGATGGATCACGATGGGGGGTGTGCAGCATGGAGGATGGAGCACGATGGAGGATGGAGCACAATGGGGGGTGCGAAGCATGGAGGATGGAGCATGATGGGGGTGCGCAGCATGGGGGATGGAGCACGATGGGGAGTGCGCAGCATGGGACATGGAGCACGATGGGGAGTGCGCAGCATGGAAGATGGAGCACGATGGGGAGTGCGCAGCACGGGGGATGGAACACGATGTGGAGTGCGCAGCATGGGAGATGGAGCACGATGGCGAGTGCGCATCATGGGGCATGGAGCACGATGGGGGCATCGTGCGCAGCATGGGGGATGGAGCACGATGGGGAGTGTGCAGCATGGGGGATGGAGCACGATGGGGGGTGCGCAGCATGGGGGATGGAGCACGATGGGGGGTGCACAGCATGGGACATGGAGCACGATGGGGAGTGCGCAGCATGGGGCATGGAGCACGATGGGGAGTGTGCAGCATGGGTGATGGAGCACGATGGGGAGTGCGCAGCATGGCAGCATGGAGGATGGAGCACGATGGGGAGTGCGCAGCATGGGGAATGGAGCACGATGGGGGCATCGTGCGCAGCATGGGGGATGGAGCACGATGGGGAGTGTGCAGCATGGGGGATGGAGCACGATGGGGGGTGCGCAGCATGGGGCATGGAGCACGATGGGGAGTGCGCAGCATGCGGCACGATGGGGAGTGTGCAGCATGGGGGATGGAGCACGATGGGGACTGCGCAGCATGGAGGATGGAGCACGATGGGGAGTGCGCAGCATGGGGGATGGAGCACATTTGGGAGTGCGCAGCATGGGGGATGGAGCACGATGGGGAGTGTGCAGCATGGGGGATGGAGCGCGATGGGGAATGCGCAGCATGGGGGATGGAGCTCGATGGGGAGTACACAGCATGGGGGATGGAGCACAATGGGGAGTGGGGATGGAGCACGATGGGGGGTGCGCAGCATGGGGGATGGAGCACGATGGGGGGTGCGCAGCATGGAGGATGGAGCACGATGGGGGATGCACACCTCCCCCCAAAACACACACACACTGCCACACACGCACTGCATAACACACCACACACACACTGGGAACCACAAACACTGCCCTACACAGACACCCACACACACAGACAATGCCGCACACACACAACACCCAACACCCAAACACCGCGGCACAAATATACGCACATGCCGCACAACACACACATTGCACAAAACATACCTCCCCCCAAAACACACACACGCACTCCACACCCACACAAACCGCGCAACACACACACACAACGCTACTGACACACAGTGCTCCACAAATAACGCAACACACGCAACACACAAACAACACCGCTCTCACCCCCCGCCACACCCAGACAACACCCAGAACATGTACAGCGCCTACACAAACACTTGGTAACTACAGACAACAACATATATATATATATATATATATATATATATATATTTATATATATATATATATATATATATATATATATAACAAAAATCATACATTAACTACACAATACGTAAATTCTAGAATACCCGATGCGTAGAATAGGGCCACCTTCTAGTTATTTATAAGCACTGTATTTACTCTCTTTGTCATGGAGGTCACTAACTCTTCAGAGGTTGCCACTGAAATCCTCTTCCACTCCTCCATGACGACATCCTTGAGCTGATGGATTTTAGAGACCTGGAACTCTTCTACATCTAAAGATGTTCAATAGGGTTTAGGTCTGGTTCCAGCAATCTATGTGTTTAGTCTGCTTGTCTTCAGCAAACTATGGGATTTATTGGGTATAATCTTTAGAAGGGGTTTCCTTCTGGAATGACAGGCATGCAGAAACTTGATGCAGTGTGCGGCGTATGCTAAGGGCATTGACAGGTTGACCTCCCACACCTTTAACTCAGCCCGCCCTGAGGAAGCTTATCTTTGCGATGCGAAACGCGCGTTGGATGGGTATTGCTGGCAGTGGGGCACAGGAGTGACGATCTTTATTAATGGATAAGCGGTCTGTATAGGGCTTCATCTTATGTTATATATAATTATTTGATCTATGTACTAATTCAGCTCTGTACTAGCACCCTGGTTATTGCAGTTTATGATCTTACTCCTCTGGCCCACATGCCCTTGGGTGTTTTCCCTTTCTGTAGCACTTTTAACCCTTTCATGTTTTGTCTTATAATACATGTCATTTTGTGTGAATAAAAATCTCTTTTATTGCCTTGCAAAAGCTCCTGGTCTTTTTGGTTCTTTCCCCTTTAACTTATGCAGCAATGCTGGCAGCACCCATATGTTTATTTTGACTGGTCTATCTATACTGTCTATGCTTGATTTTATCATGTTTTAAACTGGAGCAATAAAAGGTGTGATTTTTATTTGCGGATGCCAGATATAAATCTTTTTTGCCTTGTCTATTTTGAAAAGACAACCTCTGGATATGACACTAATTACTCAACTTTTTTGGTTGACCATGACGAAGCCTGTTCTAAGTGGAACCTGTCTTCTTAAATTGCTGTATGGTCTTGGCCATTGTCCTACAGCTCAGTTTCAGGGTGTTGGCAAACTTCTTATAGCCTCACCCATCTTTATGTAAAGTAACAATTCTTTTTTTCAGATCCTTGAAGAATTATTTGCCATGAGGTGCCATGTTGAACTTCCAGTGACCAGTATGAGAGAGTATGTGAGAAATCTAACACACCTGCTCCCCATTCACACCAAAGACATTGTAACACCAATGTGTCACCTGACACTGAGGAGGGAAAATTACTAATTGGGCACAATTTAGCCATTTTTATCCAGGGGTGTACTCACTTTTATTGCCAGTGGTGTAGGCATTAATGGCTGTGACACGCCTGCCCCAAGGCCTGGGGCACTCGGAACCGGGTTGGACTAGTCTGGGGATGTCAGCGGTGGCGGGGGTCCGGCTTCGTGACCCTGGTGGTGTCTCAATAATAAAGGGGAGATGATGATAGGAGTTAATAGTTAATATTAAGTAAAATTCGTGATGCCACCTGTGTTTTTTGTGACTACATGGGTCGCCGCTGCGTGGTGGGTTCCCCCGAGGCAGTTGGTGATGGCGCAGCTGAGGCGATCTTGCTCCCCACAGGTGGAGCGAGACCCTGGGGCTTGGTTGCAAGGTCTATTTTGGGAACCTGGTGAACTTCAGGGTGCAGGTTTGGGATACAGATAATAACGGACCAACACAGCAGTTTCTTTACATCCTTTCTTTTACTCTGCAACAACTGGTGAAGTCCTGGGAGACTGGTACAGATGGTGGTAGCGATCCGGTTGGCCTGGAAGCAGTCAGGGGGTCTCTACCTGGCCAGGTGAGTATTGAGGCCTCCTCCCTATGCCCTTCTTCTCTTCTACAGGACCCCGCTGCGTTAGTCCAATGGAGGCCCTTTTGCTGGGACTTGTGGTACTACCCGCTACCCTTATGGTAGGCTGTGCGGGCCTTCACTGGTGCCGCTCTGCTGGCAACAACTCCAGGTCCCTAATGTGCGGCTGTACCTTCGGGTTGTTTTGGGGCCAGGAGACATACAGTCCTCCTGCCCTTCGGATTCGGTTACCGGGTATCAAACACCCTGCCAACCATGGACTCCGATGTCCAGTTTTTGGCGTTTTCTTCTGAGGCGAGCCGGTTCAGCTCCACTCTCCCCAGAATTTTCCTCCTGTGTCTCTCTGCAGATCTTGCTTTTCTGGGTTGAGCTATCTTAGCCCCAGACCCCAGCTCACATATCCACACTACTCCAGCTCCTCACTCTCACTCTTCTCTCTTCAACGGTCAGCTTCCAACTGTCACTTTTCTAACTCCTCCCCCACGTCAGAGCTCCCTAGACTCCTAGGTTAGAGCTCCCCCTGCTGACCCGAGTAGGAACTGTATTGTTTGTAGGTAATTACTGACTAAGAGACCTCCCCCCTCTTGCTTCCAGGCTTAGTATTGACCTTTGTGGGGCAACACTATTGTGGCAACCAGACCGCTGGGGTGCCACAGCTGTGTGTTGGGTTATTTAGAGGCCACCAAATTTACATGGTCATACAAGCTGTACACTGACTACTTTATATTGTATCAAACTGTCATATCTTCAGTGTTGTCCCATGAAAAGATTTAATAAAATATTTTCCAAAATATGAGGGGTGTATTCACTTCGTGATATACTGTAATTCTGCATAGTGTGCTCCAGATGCTGCCACTACTAATTAGAGCCTTAGCAAAATATTTGACTTGCTAGGAAGCCAGAGTTTAAAAAAAAACATAAAAAATGCCATTCATGCACATGCTTAGAGGCTATCGTACAATGTTTTATCCTGGAGGATTTCTTTATCTTTAAAGCATGATTTACCAGTCATGTACAAGGAAGCTGCAAACAATGCTGCACATAATGAACTCATAAAGCGACACTTCAGCTCTAAGACAAAAGGCAAATTTAAAAACTCCATCTTTAGCATCTGCCAGAAAATGTGGAATCATTAGTTGTAGGAGAAAATATAATGTCTTTTACATCAGCACCATCTACAGGTCATTTGTCTTGAATTTGGTTATCCTCACACATTCATATCTATTCATTATACCATCAACCACTCATCAAGGCAATATATACTCAGACAATTACTTACTGCCTAGATCAAGTTGTTTATTTAATGTACACATTTTTAGTATTTTTAATGTGAGGCTTTTTTCTTTGTGTTTTTAATCTCCCAACTATTGATATGAAAAAGTAAATCCTGAAATCTTGCATTTTCTACTTTAGGTACTTAATATTTACAGTAGACTGACACATTGTTGTAGAGATTACTAATGGCTTGTGTTGTATACACTCCACTAGGATGAGCAGTCATTAATTGTATTCAGAGGGCAATGAAAGGTAACATCTTTTTTTATGAAGCTGGAGGCAGATAACACAGGATTACATCTATGACAACAGGTGACAGGGACTCATTTTCCACTTCATTTCCCATCCCACCTCCCTGCAGAATTATATATATATATATATATATATATATATATATATATATATATATATATATATATATAGATATATATATATGTATATATATATATATATATATATATATATATATATATATACACACAATATATATATATATATATATATATATATATATATATAGTTATTTATTTTTTTAAACAGATTAAAGAATATCAGAATATAAATATACCATATATTCTATTTAACAGCTATTAATTCTACAACTATGTCAATTTGGAGCTCTGTCATTACACAACTATAGATCAAAAATCTCAGCAAATGACAAAGTTTTATTCTGGATAATAGCTTCAGATACTGCCTAAAAAAATAAAAAAATGCCTAAAATTATAAAAATAAAATCTCATCACAAATAGAAAGAAGGCCAAATAATTAGAGATAACATTCATTTGAGCTGTAGTCTGACTCCTAAGGTAAATGTTATCTGAGATTAGATTTAAAATTCTGATTTAAAAAAAAACATGGAACACTCTTCTGCAAGGGCTTTAACTTGAATTGCACTTTAGTATTTTATGTAAGAAACCAACAATAGATAGGTTTCCCATTTTAAAACTAACTATAGTGCTATGAAAAAAATGTTTGACCCCTTCCTGATTTCTTATTCTTTTGCATGTTTGTCACACTTAAATGTTTTAGATCACCAAACAAATGTAAATATTAGACAAAGTTAGCACAGGTAAACACATAATGTAGTTTATAAATGAAAGTGTTTATTATTAAGGGAAAAATAAATCCAAAGCTACAGGGCCCTGTGTGAACAAGTGATTGCCACCCTCCCTCTTAAAACATAAATTAACTATGGCTTATCAGATCTTTGGGAAGTTGAGTACAATTTATATAGCCACACACAGGCCTGATTTCTGCAACACCTGTTCTCAATCAAGAAGTCACTTAAATAGGACCTGTCTGACAAAGTGAACTAGACCAAAAGATCCTCAAAAGCTAGGTATCTGCCGCGATTCAAAGAAATTCAGGAACAAATGAGAAACAAAGTAATTGAGATATATCAGTCTGGAAAAAGGTCATAAAGCCATTTCTAAGGCTTTGGGACTCCAGAGAACCACAATGAGAGACATTATCTACAAATGGCAAATAATGAAACAGTGGTGAACATTTATGGGAGTGGCCAACCAACCAAAATTACCCCAAGATTGCAGTGACGACTCATCAAAGAGGTCACAAAAGATCTTACAACAACATCCAAAGAACTGCACACCTCACTTGCCTCAGTTATTGTCAGTGTTCATAACTCCACTATAAGAAAGAGACTGGGCAAAAATGGCCTGCCTGGCAGGGTATCTGTTGTGAATGTTAGTTATGTTTTGGCTGCTGGGAGGCTCCCTCTGGTGGCCAGTAATGGTTTGGACTTGGACCAGGTGTGTTGTGCAGTGGGTGTTTCCTTTGCTAACTCTCTGCTTATTTAAGTCCTGGTCTGATTGCAGGCTGTTGCCGGATGTCAGTTGTTCTTTGTATCTCCAGCCTGCTTAATCCTGCTTTACACCACATCTACTCCAGATAAGTGCTTGCTCTTTATTTATTGTCTGGTTCTTTTGCTTATCTGGGTTTGTCATTTGTTGTGGTTGGTTTCAGTTTATTTCCTTCCAGGGATTTTCCCCCTCAGTGGATTGTTGAGGAACTCCCTGCAGTTCTGTGTGGAGTATAGCTCCTTTGGGTCCATGTGTTTGTGGCTTGTTGAATTTGTTACAATTCTTGTTTTCTGTTCATTGGTATGACAAGGGCACCTGGTATAGGACGGAGTTCAGATCGAGCGATCTGAGGGCCTTTTTGTACTATCAGGAAGTTGGAATTTTGCAGGGTTTTTCTCTGGCCACCATCAGTCCCTTTCCTGTCCTTTCCTGTTTTAGTCAGCGGGGGCCTCACCTTTTGCTAATCATGTCATCTACCTGTGTATTGTGTTTTTCCTATATCACCGCAGTCTTTGAATGTGAGGGACTTGCTATTCTTGTCTATTTTCTGAGGCAGAGAGTTATTCATCTTTCCTACCTTTAGGATAGTTAGTTCTCCGGCTGGGTTCGCGGTGCACAGGATGTTAGCTCACCGCACGGCTACTTCTAGTTGTGATGGTTAGTAAGGGGATGGTGGCCAGATTAGTTGCCAATGCTCTTGTCACCTTTTGCCAATGATTTGTGGTGGTCTTCCATGGTTCCGGATCATAACAGGTATCAAATACAAAATGCATACAGCTGCACACTAAAATGCCATCAATGTATAAGGGAACTCTGGTACTGCATTACTGCTATTTGAAAAAATGAGATTTTTAGTTTATGAATTGGCCAATGCATGTAAGCCCGGAAAATAACGGCAAGATAAATCTCAATAATCCGGGTACCTAACTAAAATGCCACTATCTAGGTTAAAAACATCCATGTGTGGGCAGCTAAAACTGGGTTAGACTAAAAAATCTAACTTGAAATGCCACTATTTGGACTAACCTCCATGTTTGGGCAGCTAGGACTCCTGGTGTATAAGGATTATGAACACAGCCTGGTTTATAGGGCATAGTGCTCAGTCACAATGAGACTCACTACAAATATTTAAAAAAAACTGACCCGCACATCCTACAAATGGGAATAGGAGCTAGCTGAAAAAACATAGCAAATACAAAATGTCTCTTTCCAGGTCTGTCTCTTTCCAGGTCTGTCTCATTATCCATCTGTCTCTTTCCCCGTCTGCCTGTCTCTGTCTGTCTCTTTTTTGTCTGTATCTATCTCTCTGTTTCTTTCCCCATCTGTCTCTTTCTAGGCCTGTCTCTTTCCCAGGTCTGTCATTTTCCCCGTCTGTCTCCCCGTCTCTTTGTCTGCGTCTTTTCCTGTCTGTCTCTTTCCCTGTCTGCCTGTCTCTGTCTGTCTCTTTCCTTGTCTGTCTCTATTTCTCTGTCTCTTTCTCCGTCTGTCTCTATCAAGGTCTGTGTCTTTCCCCATCTATCTTTGTCTGTCTCCCTGGTTGTCTCATCCTTCCCTGTCTGCCTGTCTCTGTCCCTGTCTGCATGTCTGTCTGTCTCTTTCCCCATCTGTCTCTTTCCCCATCTGTCTCTTTCCAGGTCTGTCTCTTTCCAGGTCAGTCTCTTTCCAGGTCTGTCCCTGTCTGTCTCTTTCCCCGTCTGTCTCTGTCTGTCTCTTTCACCGTCTGTCTCTGTCTGTCTCTTTCACCATCTGTCTCTGTCTGTCTCTTTCACTGTTTGTCTCTGTCTGTCTCTTTCCCTGTCTGTCTCTCTGTCTGTCTCTGGATGTCTGTCTGTCTGTCTCTCTGTCTGTTTCTCTGTCTGTCTCTCTGTCTCTCTGTTTGTCTCTCTCTATTCGTCTCCCCACTGACATCTTATTACCTCACATATAATCTTGTTATACTATGAATATCTTTTGTTCCTATAGCAACCAATCACAGCTTTTACTAATAATCTGTAGTTCCAGGCTCCATTTACTTTACTGGAGCCATGTTTTTTGGAGAGTAACTGTAAAGCACGGGGTTACATTTTCCTATCAAAACATAGTCTACGACGTTCCCTGGGTCACATGAGGTGTCTGTGCAAAATTTCGTGATTGTAAATGCGATGGTGCAGATACACTTTTCGTATAACTTTTTCCCCATTATGTAGATAGGGGCAAAATTGATTGGTAAATTGGAACGCGCCGGGTTAAAATTTTGCCTCACAACATAGCCTATGATGCTCTCTGGGTCCAGACGTGTTTGTGTGCAAAATTTTGTGGCTGTAGCTGCGACGGTGCAGATGCCAATCCCGGACATACACACATACATACACACATACACAAATTCAGCTTTATATATTAGACTAGCTGTACTACCCGGCTTCGCCCAGATTAATAACTGCTGTTAACAAAATAGAATGTATTAACAAAAATGTATTCTACACACAAAAACCACAAAACAAATAGATAGAAATGTAATTCTTAAATTGTTGCCTATATTAACCAATCAGAGCTCAGATTAATTAACTGTAGCAAAATAGAAGCTAAGCTGTGATTGGTTGCTATTGGCAGCCTGATAAATCTCCAGGCAACAGAAAGCCCTCCCCCTGACAGTATATATTAGCTCACACATACACATAATAGACATGTCATGTGACTGACAGCTGCCGTATTTCCTATATGGTACATTTGTTGTTCTTGTAGTTTGGCTGCTTATTAATCAGATTTTTATTTTTGAAGGATACTACCAGACTTGTGTGTGTTTAGGGCGATTGTATGGCGAGGTTGGTGTATGTGTGGTGAAATGTGTGCTGAGGGTGGTATATGTGTTCAAGCATGTGGTAGTGTGTGGCGCATTTTGTGTGTGTGTTCATATCCCCGAGTCCGGTGAATATCCCATGTCGGGGCCCCACCTTAGCAACTGTACGGTATATACTCTTTGGCGCCATTGCCTCATTTTTTAAGTCCCCCTTGTTCACATCTGGCAGCTGTCAATTTGCCCCCAAAACTTTTCGTTTCCCTTTTTCCCCATTATGTAGATAGGGGCAAAATTGATTGGTAAATTGGAACGCGCGGGGTTAAAATTTCGCCTCACAACATAGAACCCAGCGCTCCCCGGGATAGTAACTGTCTCTCTGTTTCTCTCCCATTCTCTGTATGTCTCCCCCTCTGTATATATCTCTCTGTCTCTCTCTCTCTCTCTCTATTTCTTTGTCTGTCTATCTCTTTCCCTGTCTGTCTATCTATCTCTTTCACTTTCCCTGTCTGTCTCTTTCCCTCTCTTTCCCTATCTGTCTCTTTCCTTCTCTTTCCCTGTCTGTCTCTTTCCCTCATTTCCTCTGTCTCTTTCTCCGTGTCTGTGTCTGTCTCTTTGTCTGTCTCTTTACCTGTCTTTGTCTGTCTCTTACCCTGTCTGTCTCTTTCCCTTTCTTTCCCTGTCTGTCTATTTCCCTGTCAGTCTGTCTCTCTGTCTGTATGGGGAGATAAGGTATGCACACCAGTGACTATGTAAGGGGAATACATGAAATAGCAGAAACTGCTGTGTGAATACTGACTTGAAAAATCCAATAGCTATATGTAAGAGTGAAAATGTGAAAAATGGAATCTGCATTACTGCCATGAACATATGAATCAAGAGAAATTTAGCTACTGAATTGATCAATGCAATAGAGCCCCAACACTACGCCAAAGTATTTCTCTACGTTGGGGTCCCTAACTTGTGTGTGTCCTCTCATGCAGTTAAAAAACTTACCGTGTATGGGAAGCTGAGACCCAGGCTATTTATGCGTATGATATGGATTGGCAATAGGTGTGGTTGGGGAGGGTTCACAAACGAAAAACTACTAACAATAAGGAATAACGTTTGGAACACCATTCTAAGTCTGAACTGGGTGCAAAAACCTAAAAAAACATCACTATGGGGAGATAAGGTATGCACACCAGTGACTATGTAAGGGGAATACATGAAATAGCAGAAACTGCTGTGTGAATACTGACTTGAAAAATCCAATAGCTATATGTAAGAGTGAAAATGTGAAAAATGGAATCTGCATTACTGCCATGAAAATATGAATCAAGAGAAATTTAGCTACTGAATTGATCAATGCAATAGAACCCCAACACTCTGCCAAAGTATTTCTCTACGTTGGGGTCCCTAGCTTGTGTGTGTCCTCTCATGCAGTTAAAAAACTTACCGTGTATGGGAAGCTGAGACCCAGGCTATTTATGCGTATGATATGAGATTCCATTTTTCACATTTTCACTCTTACATACAGCTATTGGATTTTTCAAGTCAGTATTCACACAGCAGTTTCTGCTATTTCATGTATTCCCCTTACATAGTCACTGGTGTGCATACCTTATCTCCCCATAGTGATGTTTTTTTAGGTTTTTGCACCCAGTTCAGACTTAGAATGGTGTTCCAAACGTTATTCCTTATTGTTAGTAGTTTTTCGTTTGGGAACCCTCCCCAACCACACCTATTGCCAATCCATATCACACGCATAAATAGCCTGGGTCTCAGCTTCCCATACACGGTAAGTTTTTTAACTGCATGAGAGGACACACACAAGCTAGGGACCCCAACGTAGAGAAATACTTTGGCGTAGTGTTGGGGCTCTATTGCATTGATCAATTCAGCAGCTAAATTTCTCTTGATTCATATGTTCATGGCAGTAATGCAGATTCCATTTTTCACATTTTCACTCTTACATATAGCTATTGGATTTTTCAAGTCAGTATTCACACAGCAGTTTCTGCTATTTCATGTATTCCCCTTACATAGTCACTGGTGTGCATACCTTATCTCCCCATAGTGATGTTTTTTTAGGTTTTTGCACCCAGTTCAGACTTAGAATGGTGTTCCAAACGTTATTCCTTATTGTCTCTTTGTCTGTTTCTGTCTCTTTGTGTCTGTCTCTTACCCTGTCTATGTCTGTTTCTTACCCTGTCTGTGTCTGCCTCTTTCCCTGTCTGTGTCTGTCTCTTTCCACGCCAACATTCCATATAAGGGCGTGGCTGCACATTCTTCTGAAGTTCTGGCTGCACTGTGGCTCCCAGCTCCATTCGCTTTAATGGAGGCAGGTTTTTTGGCGAATAACTGTAAAGCGAGGGGTTAAAATTTCCCCTCGAATCATAGCCTATGACGCTCTCGGGGTCCAGAAGTGTGTGTGCAAAATTTTGTGGCTGTAGCTGCGACGGTGCAGATGCCAATCCCGGACATACACACATACATACACACATTCAGCTTTATATATTAGATTATGTGACTTAGTTGAAATTTCATCCTCCAGCTATTATTTATTAACACCACTTAATTTTCTAGCTTTGTGCAAACTATGTTCCAACTTTTTTTAGCTGTGTTGCTGCCATTAATTTCTATAAGAATTCATTTTTTCAAATGCAATAGAGAATTTTTTTTACTTTCAACTTCAGATATGTGAATATATCATATATCTTCTGTTCTGAATAAAATATGGTTATATTTAGAGATGAGCAGATCGATCTGAGGAGGATCAAAGTCGAGTTGTGATAAAGAGAGAAAGAATTTTGGTGAACATAACAGGTTAAACTTTACAGGCAAGATAAAGGGGACCACACTGACCATAGAATCTTAAGGTACCATCACACTAAGCGACGCTCCAGCGATCCCACCAGCAACCTGACCTGGCAGGGATCGCTGGAGTGTCGCTACACGGGTTGCTGGTGAGCTGTCAAACAGGCAGATCTCACCAGCAACCAGTGACCAGCCCCCAGCTAGCAGCAACGCGTGGAAGCGATGCTGCGCTTGGTAACTAAGGTAAATATCGGGTAACCAACCCGATATTTACCTTGCTTACCAGCGCACACCGCTTAGCGCTGGCTCCCTGCACTCCTAGCCAGCGTATACATTGGGTTAATTACCCGATGTGTAGTCTGGCTATGTTTGCAGGGAGCAGTGAGCCAGCACTAACAGTGTGAGAGCGGCGGACGCTGGTAACGAAGGTAAATATCGGGTAACCAAGGAAAGGGCTTCTTGGTTACCCGATATTTACATAGCAGAAGCCGGCTCCCTGCTCACTGCACATTCAATTGTTGCTCTCTTGCTGTCACACACAACGATCTGTGCTTCACAGTGGGAGAGCAACAACTAAAAAATGGTCCAGGACATTCAGCAACAACCAGTGACCTCACAGCAGGGGCCAGGTTGTTGCTGGATGTCACACACAACAACATCGCTAGCAACATCGCTGTTACGTCAGAAAAGTCGTGCCTCAGCAGCGATGTTGCTTAGTGAGACGTGGCCTTTACACTTTAGAGAAGAGAAAAGACCCCACTGTCCATAATAGCTTACACTTTACAGAAGAGAGAGACTTACCCAGTGATTCTGAAGATGGAAAATGATTCTGCCATACAAATGTGCTCCACTGGGAATTGGTAATCTCAGACGGTCCAGGTACTGACCTTGACCATTACTGTACAGGCTATTATAATCCAGATGTCAGTGTGGGAAATGGTTCAAGGCAAGTGTTTTTCTTTTCTGAACTGCAAGTAGAATCTCAAAATGTTCAAATTCATGTGAAACCGCAAATTTCAAGAAATTTGACTTGAACTTCACCCTCTGTGAATTGATCCACTCATATTTAATATCATGTATATATTTTCTAAAAATTTTCTTGTGTAGTTTTTAATGAGATTTGTTTTGCCGAAAAAATAGATTTTTAAACAACAATTTAATTATTATTTTTCATGTGTTCTGGTGTATTGCTTCAGTTTACATATACAAATATCCCATTTGTTTGTGAACAAATCATGAAAATAACTAAACTGTACAGTTTTGTCTGGCTTTAATATTTAAAGATGGCCTCTTTCTGTTACTGACATCTCTGTTTTAATAAATACATGTATTCCCTGTATGAAAAAAAAGATTTATTCACTTATTCTTAAATTTCTAAAATGCCAATTGTCAATTTATAACTAAATTGCTAAAATGAATCTTTGGAACAAAGGAATCAATTAATAAAAAGGTGTAAGATGACTAGAAAAGCTAAGAAATGAGTTTGATGTGGTGGATTTCATATTGATATCAAGAATTTTCTTGTTGAAATGCTGGAGAATTTCAGTGAATTTTACAATTTGCATTGCAAAGACCAACATATATAGTAAAATCTACAGCAGAAATGATATATAGCAAATTTAATATTACTGCAATATGCAGCAGATTTTCTATTTGGAAATCCTGAAGGGAAACTTATTATTATTTAGTATTGTTATAGTGCCATTTATTCCATGGTGTTTTAAAGGTGAAAGGGGTATACATAATAGAGACAAGTACAATAATCATGAACAGTACAAGGCACAGACAGGTAAAGGAGTAGAGAAGATCCTGCCCAAAAGGGCTCACAGTCTACAGGGGATGGGTGAGGGATACAGTAGGTGAAGGTAGAGCTGGTTGTGCAGTGCTATTGTGTACTGAGAGTTACTGCAGGTTGTAGACTTGTTGGAAGAGGTGGGTCTTCAGGTTCCTTCTGAAGGCTTCCATGGTAGGTGAGAGTTTGATGTGTTGGGACAGAGTTGCAGAATATGGGAGATACATGTTAGAAATCTTGTATGCATTGGTGGAAAGAGGAGATAAGAGGGGAGTAGAGAAGGATATCTTGTGAGGATCGGCGGTTGTGTGTAGGTAAGTATCGAGAGACTAGGTTACAGATGCATGGAGGAGACAGGTTGCGGATGGCTTTGTAGGTCATGGTTAGGGTTTTGAACCTGCGGAGACTGGAGAGAGTGACCAGCTATTGACTTTGTAGGACAGGTTTGTTGGATAAGTTGAGCGAGGAGAAGTAAAAGATGATGAATTCCATTTTGTCCTTGTTAAGTTGTAAAAATTGAGAAGAGAAAAAGGATGAAATATTAGTCAGACATTGTGGGATTCTGGTTAGTAGGGATATAAAATCAGGTTTAGCAAAGAGGTAGATCTTTTTATCGTTAGCTTAGAGATGATACTGAAAGCCATAGTACTCCATGAGCTGTCCTAGGGTGAAGGTGTAGATGGAGAACAGCAGTGGTCCAAGAACCTTGGGGTACACAGACAAATAGAGGGTGAGATTAGGAGGGGGTGAGTGTGGGAGTTGCTGAAAGTTTGGTTAGTTAGGTATGAAGAAATTCAAGATAGGGCCAAGTCTGTGATGCCAAGTGATGAGAGGATCTGTAGTGGGAGGGAATGGTCTACAGTGTCTAAAGCAGAGGGGTGGTCTGGGAGGAGAAAGCTAGAGTAGTGTTGTTTGGCTTCGGCAGTTAGTAGGTCATTAGTGACTTAATTAAGGCAGTTTCAGTTGAATGATGTGATTGGAAGCCAGATTGCAGCTGGTCAAAGAGAGCAGGTGAACAGGTAGTTGGACAGTTCAAAATGGACTTGATGTTCCAGTGGTTTGGAGGTATAGGGGAGAAGTGATATAGGGTAATAGCTAGACATAGAGGAAGGATCAAGGAAGGGTTTTTTGAGGATGGGTGTGATGAAGGCACATTTAAAGGATGAGGGGAAGACACTAGTTGTTAGTAATAGGTTAGAGAGATGGATTAGTGTTGGGACAAAGACAGAGGTGAAATTGGGGATGAGATGGGACGGGGGTGGGTCAAGTGCACAGGTGGTTAGAAATCCACTTTATATACAAGCCATGAGATTATACTCTTATAGGAATGTTTCTGTAGCTTTGCATAGAAAATAATGTTTGCAAGAATTATATTTATATTCAGATTTTTTTTAAGAATATGAATATAAAGTCATGTTCAGGCAGACTGTTAAGGCTACAGTCAACACAGGCTTCTGAATGGCTGCACCCGTCTGGTGACATAACAGACCAGAAACACAGTGCAGAGTAGTGGTCGAGGAGGACAGTACATGTTTGTTGCTTTTATTTTAAATTATCCACTCCACCATGTCAGAAAAAAGCTGCTTACTGCAGACTTCTTATTTTTTGCTATATTTCTATTTTACACATAATCAAAGATTTGTACTAGTGACAGGTACCTGTGAACATACCAAGAAGCTCAAGATTTCATGCACTGTGGAACTGTAAATATTATCCAAGCAGTATTTCTGCAAATAAGTTGCCAAAAAAATTAAAAATATAGCAAATTTGAACAAAAGACTTATATACTGTACTAAAAATGGTGAAAGTTGCATAAAATAGTATGATAAAGAAATGAGAAGACATCATTGATTTATTTCTGAATATATCTCAGATTCCAAATGGAACTCTTCGCTTTAATATTTATTTATGATATGTTGTTGTTGTTTTTTTGCAGAAGTTCATTGTACAGCGCAGTCATTAACTATGATGCAAACACAACTGTTTCCATGGTAACTCTGTCCACTACAAAACATAGTAGAGCAATTTCTGAGACATTTGTCCATTTGATTAATTATGTCTTTGTGCTGAAGGCGGCTTTGGCTTGATTGTCTCATCATGTATTAGGAAAGCTAATGCTCTGACAAATGGGACTATTGTTTTGGGTCTATTCATCTTGGTGCATCCCTGTGAGCTGATAGACATTTCAGCAAAATGACTGTCCTTTAATGAGCTGCATCCTGTCAAAAATGTTTAGGGCTTCATGCTAAGCACAGACCACTGTCATGACAGCTTTAGTTATGGCAATGAGTAGGTTGTCCATAAATGATTCTATTCAATGTAGCAACCATGTTTCATGTTTATGGATGTAAAATGAATTTACATGATGTTCCGTACCGGATGTACTCATCAGCAAGTGTATAAAACATATGTATACATATTTTGATAAGAAGTTATTTTATACATTGTAAAGCATATATATATATACTAGCTGTACTACCTGGTACATTAAAATAATATTAATAGCTGTCGTTAACAAAATAGAATGTATTAACAAACATTTATTCTGCACACAAAAAACACAAAACAAATAGAAATGTAATTATTAAAAGGCAAAAACTAAGCTAATAGAAGCATTTCACAACATATATATATATATATATATATATATATATATATATATATATATATATATATATATATAAAAATATATATATACACACACAGTATTTAGATGCTCCTCTATGCATTGGATAGTCTTTTCTAGGTTTCTTTTTTCTTTGATTTTATTAGAAAGTACCGCTAAAATAATGCATATTTACAAAAATGACCAGTCACTTTAATAAATATGCATAAAACTAACCATGAAATATTATAAGTCAATCAATAATGTTTGGCAGACTTTTTGTCTAAAACATAGCTGTTGTGTTTTTAATAATCACAGATGGAGTCTTGCACCCTGTAGCTACCAACAGCCACATTTAATCAGTTAATAACTAGGGATTATACCAAATTCAGATTAATTTGTATTAGCATGGAATTTTTTTTCATATTTTTTTATATTAATTTACATGTTGTCTAGACATCACATCATATTGCTTCTTTGTTTTGTCCATTCACTAATTAGAACATTTAAAGATGATGAAATGCCAACTCATTTACAGACAAAGCGGAAAGGGATGCAAAGTTACTTGCAGTGAATCTCACTTTCCTGATCAACTTCTGCAATGGAGCTTTTCTTTCTAGAAGAAGAATGATGCTGTTAGAAAGTGGAGTTAATGTCATCCATCAAATATTTTTTTAGCTCATAGTTAGGCATGGGTTTTAAAGTTGAATTGATAGGATATTATTTTCATTGTTTCCTTGTTTCCTTTATCCGGCTGGTGAATATACAATATTTTAAGTACTTTGTCTTATACAGTATGTTCATACAAAATTGACTTGTATTATTATTCAAAGATGATTTTCTATGTCATAAAGAGATAGTATTGTATCACGGAGCTATTTTATCACCTCATCATTAATAGAGATCCAACCACTATGAACACAACCAATTCAGAAAATTAAATGATGCAGTCCCGATACAGTGTTGCACCCCCTTCTCATTTTTCCCTGCATAGTAGTGCTCTCAGCCTGTGCTGGGTAATGCAGTGTTCGTATTTATTGAAATGGAACCACAGTGCACTTCCATGCAAAATTAGATAGCTGAAGGTCATTTTTAAAGCACCACTCCTAAAGGTTTTTTCAGTGATGGAGTGGTGATTTTAATGTAAGCCCCGTACATAAAACATACCGGTACTTCCAATGTTGGGAAGCTGTTAAATCTAAGTCTCCTCATCCCTGTTATATACTCTCCTTCTGGAGTATTTACCTTTAACCGATGCCCCTCCGGTTAGACAGAGCATCATATCAGTAAATTTTGACTTTCCGGAAGTCAGAAGTTACATCAACTCCCAAGCCAGAAGATAGTTAGAACTAGGCTCTCATACAGATGCATTGATTTGTGACCTCCAGTGCATTCCATGAAACACTGCAGTGCAGAAAGCTGGGGTCTGGTAGTATCAGACTGTGAATTTCCATGGTTGTTGGGTGCTGCTCAGCCTAAAAACACCAGCCCATAACCACCCCATAATTAGCGATCACTTTAGATGCATAGGTTTTGACACTTCGCCTTGGTTCTTACTGATTGCCCTGGTATGGTGGAAATTGAGGTAATGGTAGTTGAGGTTGAAGTCAGATGTATAGTGTCAGCTGGCATCAAGCTCTGGTGTTAGTAATGGAGAGGTGTCTGTCAGACACACTCTATTACTAAACCAGTAAGGGAAAAGAAAAAACACACACAAAATCTTTATTTGAAAATACACTCCTCCACACTTTCCTTGGTTCACCATTTTATAAAAAAGAAGTCATGCAGGTTCGCCGTAGTCCAGGGTTTCCGATGAAGTCCACAAATGTAAACTTTAAAGGCATAACAAGAGAGAAATAAAAACAATATATTGTCCCTTGTCCAACAATTTATTAGAAAGCAAAGTCCCCAGCTACAGAAAAACTGCAAGGAAGGATAGGAATAAATAAATATATATATATAGAGTTATGTTCACAACTTCTACTCACAACAAAATACTCAACAACCTATTATACCCCAGTTCCACAACAATCACATAATATTTAAGAAAAAAATACAGACGTATTGGCACATAGTGTACCAAGGCAAAACTGTGAGTAATCTCCTCCCGTCTAAACCCTGGTTTGTCTATCAAAAAGTCTGCAATCTAAACACCCTTATAGCACCCACAACAAAAAAGCCAAACAAAGAAACAACAGACCCCAATATCCATTTTCCCCAACCATGGTTTAGGTCATTTGAAAGGTTTCAAATCCTGTGGTTTCTGTGGCTGCTGCAAGAATCTCGGTTTGAGGAGATGAACATTTTTAGAGTTTACGGACAGCTCCAAAACAAAAAAATTCACTATACAACCACCTCTAAACTTCTCCATGGTAGGGGTTATATATGTAATGCAATGCCCCTGCCAGAAACAATATGTAGGCTGTACCAAACGTATCCTTACAACAAGAATAGTAGAACATCTGAACAACATCAAAAAGGGTTTTCCGGGCATCACGTCACTTATGGACTTCCATGGGAAATCATGCGCAAGTACTCTATTTTTTGCCATCCAGCATGTCCCCAAAAATTGAAGAGGGGGCAACTACATTAAACAAATGTTTAGAGAAACAAGAGAATTGGGGGTCTAACAGTGAAGCCACAAATGGCTGAAAATAAACGCATAAACACCCTCTCAAGATATCCAATAAAGTTTTTTATTTATCAAAAATTACAACCACAAGAGGGATAGAATAAGGTTATAAATACATAGTATATTAAATAGAGGCGAACAGGTTAAAAAGTCCGGAAAACACCAAAACCTGACACCCCGGATGATCAGCAGAAGGGATGACAACATCAAAGGGGGGCACTGATTGGGTCCCAAACTACCCAAATTGATAACATTAAATAGCCAGAGGAAACCCCAAGGTAGGATGGCAGAGGACCATCGAAACACCTGACAGAGGATATATCACAATGGATGGTGGAGATACTCAATCCAGTAAATTAGTACTTGGAATGAGACCAGTCAAGTGTCAGTGATCCATACCATACCACCAGGGGTTAAATCTGGCCAAAGATCAAATATTGCTATATAAAAGGACCAGGAGAGCAGTGCACAAAATATGTAAATAAACGTGCCCACACTCATCAACTAATGAGGTGATAAAGTACCTAAATAAGGATTTTTAAGAACACTGAGCTATGAGCCAAAGGCACTTACCCATCAAAACTGATCAAACGGGGTGGCGTGCTCTGACGCGCACGTTTCGTGACCTTCCTCGGGGAGCCGCGCTACACTTGTGCAGTGTGAGGGGGTTTAAAAAGACCACCGTGGCATATGATTGGCGCATGGGAAGAAGGCCCACAGCAAGCGGTGCGCGTCATCGGGCACTCCTGGGAATGGCGAGGGTATGAATCATGTCATCACATGATACCCGCGTCAGCCTGTACGGAGGCCGTCAGAGGCACACATTGGTGTGGAGCTACTGCTCATGCGCACACCCGGGCAGCCATCTTCCATAAGGGCAAGAGTGAGGGCACCCGTAAGCGGGCATAGTAAAGGGATATAACAGTAAGTATAGTGGCACAATTACATGCCTATTAGAATCCAGTGTGCATAGATAAAAGCAAAGCCAACAGCCTTGCACACAACAGCGTGTACATAGTTTCATAGTTTCATAGTTTTTTAAGGTTAAAGGGAGACTCTAAGTCCATCTAGTTCAACCCGTAGCCTAACATGTTGATCCAGAGGAAGGCAAAAAAACCCAATGTGTCAAATAAGCTTCAATGGGGAAAAAAATTCCTTCTTGACTCCATATACGGCAATCAGACTAGTTCCCTGGATCAACACCCTGTCATATAATCTAATATACATAACTGGTAATATTATATTTTTCAAGAAAGGCATCCAGGCTCTGCTTAAATGTTAGTAGTGAATCACTCATTACAACATCATGCGGCAGAGAGTTCCATAGTCTCACTGCTCGTACAGTAAAGAATCCTCGTCTGTGATTATGATTAAACCTTCTTTCCTCAAGACGTAGCGGATGCTCCCGTGTTCCAGTCGCAGGCCTAGGTGTAAAGAGATCTTTGGAAAGGTCTCTGTACTGTCCCCTCATATGTTTATACATTGTGATTAGATCCCCCCTAAGCCTTTGTTTTTCCAAACTAAATAACCCCAAGTTTAATAACCTGTCTTGGTGTTGAAGCCCACCCATTCCTCTAATAATCTTGGTCGCTCCTCTATCTACCTGTAAGATTATGCTATTTATAACCTTCTATACTTTTGCTATCAAGAAAAGCATCCATTCCGCTTAAAAACATTCAGTGAGTTGGCCATCACCACTTCCTCAGGAAGAGAGTTCCAGAGCCTCACTGCTCTTACCGTGAAGAACCCTCTTCTATGCTGATGTAGGAATTTTCTTTCCTGCAATCGAAGAGAATGCCCCCTTGCTCTTGTCATAGTCCTTGGTACAAACAGATCATGGGAGAGATCTCTATATGGCCCTCTGATATATTTGTACATGTTTATTAGGTCTCCCCTAAGTCTTCTCTTTTCTAGAGTAAATAGACCTAATTTTGATAACCTTTCCGTGTATTGTAATGCACCCACTCCATTTATTATTTTAGTAGCCCGCCTCTGAACCCTTTCAAGTTCAGTAATGTCTTTCTTGAGCACCAGCGCCCAAAATTGCACACAATACTCCAAGTGTGGTCTGACGAGTGATTTGTACAGAGGGAGAATGATGTTTTCATCTCGTGCCTCCAGACCTCTTTTAATGCATCCCATCACCCTATTTGCTTTGGTGGCTGCTGCCTGACACTGGGCACTCCAATTTAGCTTCTTATTGACTAATATGCCTAAGTCTTTTTCCATGTCTGATTTCCCCAGCAGTTTCACATTTAGTAAGTAATCGTAGCATCTGTTTCTCCTTCCCATGTGCATAACCTTCCACTTATCTGTGTTAAACCTCATTTGCCATTTTTCAGCCCAATTCTCCAATTTACTCAAATCCATCTGTAGTTGCAAACTGTCCTCCTTTGTGTTAACTACCTTACGTAGTTTTGTATCATCTGCAAATACTGATATTTTACTCTGGAAACCATCCACCAGATCATTAATAAATATATTAAATAGTAGGGGGCCCAATACAGACCCATGTGGTGCGTATGCGCCATAAATAACCACTCTTTGTTTTCTACCACTAAGCCAGCTACCTACCCATCTACACACATTTTCCCCAAGCCCAAGCTTTCTCATTTTACTTAGCAGTCTTTTATGTGGGACAGTGTCAAATGCTTTACCGAAGTCGAGATAAATGACATCCAATGATTCTCCTCGGTCCATGTGAGAGCTTACATCCTCATAGAAGCTGATCAGGTTAGTTTGACAGGAGCGATCCTTCATAAATCCATGTTGATATGGAGTTAAACAATTATTAACTTTGAGACATTCCATAATAGTATCCCTTAAAAACCCTTCAAACATTTTACCCACAACAGATGTGGATTACATAAATTAAACGTCTTTACTGTGCAATCACCAGTACAAGGTATAAGGAAACGCATATATCGATCCTCATAGGGAACAATACATTAAATGTATCGTGAATCACAATCCCAAACTGCATATATACACGAATATAAGGGAGAAGGATCATTCATAGGTTACAATATATATCCATAATAGGGATCCAAAATTCCTCAAGGTCGCATTATCCGATATTGATGCAAAATAGGATGCTCAGGTTGCTTCATATTAAGCAAATGTTGAAAACCGAATCCAAATGGATATTTTTATTAGATTCTCTAACTCCTAGAGTTTAAATTATGGAAAAGACAAAAAGACCTTCATATTGAATAGTTATCGCACCTCTATCTAATTAAATACACTGAAAAAATTTTTCATTTCATGATAAGGTGCAATTTTATTTATGAATATACAAAATTTATTAAAGGTTTAAATTATGACCTGGATTTATTTTCTTTTTTAAGGTACGATCTTTTTATACATTGCCAGTTTCCTTTTAAATCGGATAGGAGAGATTTTTCTACAGGCAAGTACCCCAGTATTGCTAGCAACCTTGTTAGCTTTCATCTTAGAAGCGCGGTAGATCCTTAAAATGTATCATTTTTGTATCTTCCTTTTGACAGGGATACACGGCCCCTGCCTTCTACTTGCAGCTCTACAGTCAGATCAATAAAGACCTTTTTGTATTTCATCCTCGTGTGAGTGCTGGTGTGTTTTTTTTATTGTATATGAAGAGTAATTCATTGTTTAAAATGTCATTACTTAATATTTTGTAGCATAACCTCTTGCTTTAATTACTGCACCACACCGTCGGGGCATTAAAACCACTAGGGTATTCAAGACATCTTAAGGGATCTTGCTCCATTCCATTTGCAAGTCATCAAACAATTAACCTTTATTGCTATAGGTATGGGCCTCAACTCGTCACCATAACTCATCCCAAAGGTGCTCTATAGGGTTTACATCAGGTAATTGGCTTGGCCAGTGCAACAGGTAAACATTTTTCTTTGCTACCCAATTTTTTTTTACTAAATTTCATGTGTGCCTTGAATAATTGTCTTTCTGGAATTTCCAGCCCTTGACTTCTTTAGTTTTACTGTGTGGCAGCATTACATTCTCCAGTTTACCATTGTACATGGTAGTATTAATATGTCCATCAATTCTATGCAGAGGGCCAATGACAGATCCATAAAAGCAGCCCCAACCATGACATTGTCACCACCATGTTTCAATGTAATTGTTTGGTACCTTATATCATTACGTTTTCCAATGGAGCAGTAAATGTAGTGCTTGCCATTACTACCAAACCAATTGAACTTGGATTTATCTGACCACAACACCTTAGCCCAATCTGTCTCTTTCCATTGGCTATGTCCTCTGGCAAACTCAAGTCGGACCTTCTGATTCTTTGCAGAGATGAAAGGCTTCTTGACTGGACCTCATGCATTCAAGCCTACTGCTCTTAGCCATCGCACCACAGTTTGGCGACTCACTTTAACCTCATATCCTTTGTTCATTTTTTGCATAATGTGTACAGCACTTTTATGGACATCAGATTCAGAGTTTTTCTTAATAATGGGATCAACTTTGGAGGACGTTTTCCATGGTCGTCCACCTCTAGGTTTGTCAGCTGTTCCATAACCTTTTTTTCTTCTCTTTATTATGCGTGACACAACTCTGAGAACAGATGAACTCCATAGCTACCGATTTTTGGCTTTTGCCTGATTTCACTCTCAGAATAATAAGATTCCCGACATCTGGTGATAAATTTGGCTTTGTCTTTGCCATTTCCGAAAAACATACAAGCGAAATAAAATAATAATTTAAAGCATAATTACACTACTATTAGAATCACATTTTAAAAAAAATGTAATATTTTGGTTTCCTATATATATATATATATATATATATATATATATATTTCTTTTGTCAGTAGCTAGCTAAGGTGTTGAAATGTTCACTTACATAATGAGGCCTCTTACATTTTTATTTCACCTAGATCTGATCTTTTATCTGAACTGCAAGGCTTAGGTTACATGACAACATATAATGCTGTAAGGCTAAGGTTACACAGCAGTAATAAAGCCCTCTGAACACATTCGATGGATGTCAAATGAAGAACTCTTAGCAGATTGTTCGGTCGGCTGCAATCTCAGCCCTTTTTCTAATGCACAGAAGTACTCGCTCAGCCATATTATCTGAGTCGTCTTTGAGGGTAGCCACTGAGAGCCATCTCTCAAGGTGGCTTATCTCTGGGAGAGCAAAAAGGATCAGCAGTCAGAAATTGTATATTACATAATGCATACAATTAAAAAAATCCATCAAAAAACATGAGTTATAGTCAGCTACAAATTGATTATTTTTTTGCAACAATATGGTAACCATTCTTTAATTGTGTCTATTTGACTCCAAATGGTGTTTCTGAATAATAGTAAAGCATTGATATATGCTTTCATATAACTGTTTGTGCAGCCTTATTTAAATCTATGTGACTTTTGGGATTTGGTACTTTATGTCACAAGTCTATGTAGGCAAAGTCCCATTTGACTTGTGCCCTGCAATGAGATAACTACGTTTATATGTGACTGTTGCATTGCAGTTCCAGGTGAATGCAGTTTGCCATTTGACCCCATTGGCGATCATTAGATTCAATGTTCCAGTGCAACACATCGATGCATGTCATGTGACACATTTCCAATAAAAGGGTAACACGCTGACTTGTTCCCTAATGTTTAGGATGCATTATTGCATTGTAATTTTGCATTTAATGATTTCCTGTGATGTCATACTGCGGCCTGCTACATAAAGAGATAACTATAAATCGCAAATGTTTTGAAATATGTTAAATTTTCAGTTGCGGCTGACGTGCAAATTACTTTCCATAGACTTCAATCGAAGTCACATGCTACATTGCATCTAACTGTAACGTGTCACGGGGCTGTAGCTGCATCATTACCACTCTGGCACACTACATAGAATATAGTGATGTTGATGTTTATGTAGAGGAGACGTTCATGGTCAGTTTTGCCATGCTTTGCACAGTGCCTGCAACCTTTGACCCCAAGATGAGGAAACCATAGTTAACTTTCCTTGCAAGCACACTGATGTACGCGGAATAACTTGCAATAGATTCTCCACCTTCTTCTATCTATATATATAATTGCCTTATTCTGTCTGTCTGTCTGTCTGTCTGTCATGCTCCAAAATTGTGTCCTTACGGTGACACAAAGCTGATTGGCCGCTGGGCTCGCCATGGCCCCGCCCCCCCACACGGATTGGCCTCTCGCCCTGGCTTTCTGCAGGCCCCGCCCCCTCATGCAATGCACGCTCGCTCTGGCCCAACTGACACGGAGCTCCGACTCCCAGGTGAGTACACACACACATATCAGATCACACTCACTCTCACACACACCTCACACATCACATCCACACACTCACAACATCCTGGGATATCGCAGACATAACCTTGCGATGCTGGGATCTTGACGGAGCCCTTGAACGCTGGTAACCATTATACACATCGGGTAACTAAGGTCCCTTGGTTACCCGATGTGTATCATAGTGTACACCGGCTCACACTCACTCTCACACACACCTCACGCACACATCGCATCACATCCACATACTCACAGCATCCGGAGATATCGCTTGCTTCTCGGCCTCGATACTGTTCTGTTGTGACCTTTCAGGACCTGCCGGAGGATCACATGGCCAGAAGCATGTGGTATCTCCGGATGTTGTGAGTGTGAGCGTGGATGTGCGATATTGTCAGTGTGTGTGTGTGTGAGTGTATGCGATCGGGTGTGTGTGAGTGTATGCGATCGGGTGTGTGTGAGTGTATGCGATCGGGTGTGTGTGAGTGTATGCGATTGGGTGTGTGTGAGTGTATGCGATCGGGTGTGTATGAGTGTATGCGATCGGATCTGTGAGTGTCAGCAGAAGAGCACGGCGTGCTGGAGGAGGCTGGGAGGAGAGAGGCTGATCTTGGGGAAGGCTGGGAGGGGGAGGCTAATGCTGGGGGAGACTGGGAGGGGAAGTCTGATGCTGAGGGAGGCTGGGAGGGGGAGGCTGGGAGGAGAGAGGCTGATCCTGGGGAAGGCTGGGAGGGGGAGGCTGATGCTGGGGGAGGCTGGAAGGAGAGAGGCTGATGCTGGGGGAGGCTGGGAGGAGAGAGGCTGATGCTGGGGAAGGCTGATGCTGAGGGAGGCTGGGAGGGGAAGGCTGATGCTGAGGGAGGCTGGGAGGAGGGAGGCTGGGAGGAGAGAGGCTGATCCTGGGGAAGGCTGGGAGGGGGAGGCTGATGCTGGGGGAGGCTGGAAGGAGAGAGGCTGATGCTGGGGGAGGCTGGGAGGAGAGAGGCTGCTGCTGGGGGAGGCTGATGCTGGGGGAGGCTGGGGGGGGAAGGCTGATGCTGGGGGAGGCTGGGAGGAGAGAGGCTGATGCTGGGGGAGGCTGATGCTGGGGGAGGCTGGAAGGAGAGAGGCTGATGCTGGGGGAGGCTGATGCTGGGGGAGGCTGATGCTGGGGGATGCTGGGAGGAGGGACCCTGGGAGGAGAGGCTGATGCTGGGGGAGGCTGATGCTGGGGGAGGCTGGGAGGAGAGAGGCTGATGCTGGGGCAGGTTGATGCTGGGGGAGGCTGATGCTGGGGGAGGCTGGGAGCACGATGGGGGGTGCGCAGCATGGGGGATGGAGCACGTTTGGGAGTGCGCAGCATGGCGGATGGAGCACGTTTGGGACTGCGCAGCATGGCGGATGGACCACGTTTGGGAGTGCGCAGCATGGCGGATGGAGCATGTTTGGGGGTGCGCAGCATGGCGGATGGAGCATGTTTGGGAGTGCGCAGCATGGCGGATGGAGCACGTTTGGGAGTGCGCAGCATGGCGGATGGAGCACGTTTGGGAGTGCGCAGCATGGTGGATGGAACACGTTTGGGACTTCGCAGCATGGCGGATGGACCACGTTTGGGAGTGTGCAGCATGGCGGATGGAGCATGTTTGGGAGTGCGCAGCATGGCGGATGGAGCACGTTTGGGAGTGCGCAGCATGGCGGATGGAGCACGTTTGGGAGTGCGCAGCATGGCGGATGGAGCATGTTTGGGAGTGCGCAGCATGGCGGATGGAGCACATTTGGGAGTGCGCAGCATGGCGGATGGAGCACGTTTGGGAGTGCGCAGCATGGCGGATTGACCACGTTTGGGAGTGCGCAGCATGGTGGATGGAGCACGTTTGGGAGTGCGCAGCATAGCGGATGAAGCACGATGGGGGGTGCGCAGCATGGGGGATGGAGCACGATGGGAGGTGCACACCTCCCCCCAACACACACACACACAACACACCACACACACACTGGGAACCACAAACACCGCCATACACAGACACCCACACACACAGACAACGCTGCACACACACAACACCCAACACACAAACACCGCGGCATACATAAATATACGCACATACCACACAACACACACACATTGCACAAAACATACCTCCCCCCAAAACACACCACACCCACACAAACCGCGCAACACACACACACAACGCTACAGACACACAGCGCTCCACAAACAACGCAACACACGCAACACACATACAACACCGCTCACACCCCCCGTCACACCCAGACAACACCCAGAACATGTACAGCACCCTACACAAACACTTGGTAACTACACACAACAACATCTATATATATATATATATATATATAACAAAAATCATACATTAACTACACAATACGTAAATTCTAGAATACCCGATGCGTAGAATCGGGCCACCTTCTAGTACAATATAATGACACATTTCCAGTGGTCACAGAGTTAGCGACACAGATCTTCCCATAAAGATTACAATAGAGCAAGGGGTAATTCCATACTTATAAGTTGTACTGTATGGCCCTCGATCCTCCTTCTGTTCAAGGCTGTCGCATAGACTGAGCACACTCACACTGACTTCAGATGAATTGTAGTTTGTAATTGTCAAAGTGTCCCATTTCTGCCCGCTTAGGAAACTGCCGCACCTCAAGGTCTTTCTACTGTTTGTGCTCGCTTATTCCTTGCCACACACACACTCAATATTTACTTTTTTGCTATAGTAGTGTTCTCCTCCTTCATAGCTCACAGTACAAACCCTATCTGAATTTCAAGAAGAAACTGTTTGTAAAGTGTAGAATACTTTTAGTATAAAGTCTATTGCATGGATGCAAGGGAACACAGGAGACATAGGTTCTGCAGATTGTTCTTGTATTACATCATACAAGTAAAAGCATAGAGCAGTAGATTTTTTAACAAGTTGCAGAAATCAAATAAGCAGATATAAATGGACTGCGCAAACACTCCGATCCTTGAAAGGGAATTATTTACAGGGGAGACGTTTGTGACGCCACCTGCGGGTTGCGGTAATGGGAGTACCGCTGCTGCTGGAAGGAGTAGCGGGGCAGAAGGTGTGGAGCAGCAAGGTGTCAGTTTCATTGCAGGTAGGGAAGGCCCCATCCTCTGTGGTGTTGGTGGATATTTGGGAGCGCAGGGTGCAGGGGACCAGGGTACTCACTGTGGGTAGTCGTGGTGCTGGATGAGGATTGTAAACTAAACACATACTGAAGGTAAACCAAAGTCTCTGTGCCTCACTGTCACTGCGGGGAGCCCGCCAAGGTATCCGCTAGCACTGGTGTCACTTGATAATCCGGAGCCCACCTCCATGCACAATTTAGTTGTCTGCTGTGGCCCCTTGGCTTGAAGCTGTTAGGGCCCCATTCACTATGTATAGTGTAGCTGCGCTCTTGATGGCTGGCACTTGGGATTTCAGTGGGCTGCTTTTCTAGGAAACCCTATCCTGCGCGGTGTGCTGATGCCTTCAATCTCTGAGCTCATAGGGAAGTTCGTGAAGATACTCTCCCTCCCAGGTTAATTATCAGGACATTGAATCGGTTCCTGACCTAGGGTCCTGTACTCCGTTGTGCTCAGTACCGGTCAGTTATCTTGGATTTTCTGATGCTGACAGTCCTCTTAGACTATGTCCGTTGCACCCTTTTACAATGTCACTGCCACCGGTCCCCAACTCCTCTGGTCCTGGACAACCGTCTGCGACCCAACCTTGGTCTAGCTCCCCAGGAGCTACTACTCCAGCTCCTCACTCCTTGAGGGCTCTCACTACTCTGCTCTTTTCCTCCCTCCCACCAGTCTGCCTAACCCTTAGGTGGGTGGCCCTATTCCAGCTTGACTAACTCACTGGTGTGTCTGACAGGTCATGATGTGAGGTGTTGATTGGGATTTGTGGTGCTCATGGTAGTGACACCGGTTTCTGGGACCCTGGAACCATTGAGGAGTAGGTCCTGCACCCTGGGTGAAAGGATGCAGTTCCCTTTGGCACCCTGGGAAGAGGTGAGCTTCTAGGAATCTGAGGCAGAGGAATCAGGAATGCTTGCAAGGTAGCAGAGGAACCCCTAGCAGAGCAAGAACCAGCTGGGGAGTAGACAGTCCTTGTAACTTCAGGAGGGTAGGTTACAGACAGGCTGAAAACAGGATTCAGAATCACTGGTCTCTCAGCTGAGACTGCTTAAGCAGGTAATTGGCTGGAAACATGGCGGAAATGTAGAAGCTGAGGAATCCATATTGACTGAGGGCAAAGTGTGGGCAGCAGAACAGTAAACAAGATGGCTAACGGAAAAAAACAGATTAAAGAAAAAATGACAGAAAACATGGCAAAAAGTCAGAAAACCTCACACTGTTCCCTTCTTTTGTATGCCAACTCCTCCCCTATTGGTTAGTCCCAACATTAACTGTCTCTGACCCTGCTGTCTGTTGCTGGGCAGACTCAACCTTTCACTCAGTTTTATGCAAACATTCTAATCCCTTACTAACACTGCTATATCTTATACATTATTATGCATAACTCTATCACAGCGTACATTATACAAGAACACATAACATTTCACAAGTTACATAAGACTCAGGATGTGGTTCAAATTGCAAGACATAAACATGATTGATGTCTTCAGGGCGGACTGTGACAGCCTGTCCAGTGTCCACCTCTTTACATAATGATAGTCAACAAGGTCAAACTGTGACTTACTTTGACATTAATGAAACTGCTGAAACAGTTCAACTTAACATGTCAGAGGCAACTTTGCATGTCACAACATGTCAAAAGCAACTTTGCTTCTACGGTGATCAATAAAGGTTGCATGCAGTGATGGACACAAGCACAAAAGAGCCCTTGGGCACGAACAGTATATGGGTGCTTTCCAGTCAAATAGATCTGCTGTGACAAAAAATTCTTGTGGCTTTGAATGTGAAAGTAGGCCCCTTATCTCTTGGGCCTCTGCTGCATCAATGATATATCCGCCCCTTTCTGCATCTGCAATTTGCTTGTTTGTTTTTTTACAGCCAAATCACATAACTAAAATATTCAGCCAAGAATACTTCACAAATAAGTTGCACACATGTAATTGATAGTGTGACTAATTTCTAAATTGCATGTGGTCCTATCCTTAATGGATTAGGGTATTTTTTGTTTTATAAAATGCACCAGATTATAAGACGCACCCCACATAGTTAAAAAGCAGATGTGGGGTCTGTTTTATAATCCAGTGGTGTCTTACCGCTGTGCTGGGACTGCAGGCTCTGCTCTCTTCTGGCTCTGCTCTGTGCTGGCTCTTCTCTGCACCGTGTTGGCTCTGCTATGTGCTGGCTCTGCTCCTTGCTGGCTCTGCTCTGTGCTTGCTCTACTCTGTGCTGCGGTTGGTGAGGCATGGGTTATTCTGGAGATATCGGGGGTAAGGGCTTCAAAGAAATAGCGCCCTGAGGCAGCGCGTGCACAGATGAGATCTTGAGTCAAGAGCTCCATCTGTGCACGCGCGGACTATGGGTGCCATTATTTGGAGTCCTCAACGCCAACATCGCCAGAATGGCTTGTACGTCACCAGCCACCAAATACAGCAGCTCCGCTGGCTGCCGTACAGAACAACTCCGCCGGCCGCCGTACACAGCAGCTCCGCGGGCTGCCTTATACAGCAGTTCCACCGGCCGCCGTACAGAGCCCCTGCCCCCTGTGACCTCTCTCCATCACCCCCCATTAAGCTACATTCGAATTTTAAGACGCACCCCTCATTTTCCTCTTAAATTTTTGAGAGGAAAACTGCGTCTTATAATCTGAAAAGTACGGTAACTCTGTCTTTGCTCCGTAAATAAGCATTACTATCAATTTGTGTTGATATGGTTCTATCAATTGAAAATATGAAGCCTCTTTCCCATGGGCTCTAAATAATATCATGCATAGGGTATTTCTATGCTATTAACCACAGTTTGCTAATGTAATTTACTAACTATGAAGTAGATTGCACTATTGGTTTATTATAGCTACTGCATGACAACCATATTTCATAATGCATAGAATTTTATCAAATAAAGGTGCTAAATAATTTTGACGCTGTTTCTCTGCCTTTTTAAAAGGACACAGTATGACACAGCATTCATGCTACACATTCAATTGCTGTAATGCAGCAGGAGAAAAAGGTTACAAATGCCCTTCAGCATAAACTTTAAGGGGAGGGAGAATGTTTTTCTTTCATCTTTTCTGTAAGACGTCTAAGTACTTTATCGCTTTCCCATAGCTGTCAATGTCAACTTTGATCAATTGTATATTACCTTGACACACGGATAATCTAGCCAAGATCCTTGAAACCTTTGTGTGTATGCTGTCATTTTCAATAAAGAGTCAGTACTGGGTTCTTAAATTCTTACAATTTCTGGCTGAGGTTTTACCACTGCTAAATAACAAAACAAGTTGGAAATTGTTATAATGCAAAATATGATCACATGCTTTATTACCATCTGAAAACAACTGGCACATTCGTAATTATCTGAAGAATTGATATAATATTATCATTTTCTCTCACATTCAGAATTAAATGAATAAATGCATATACCAGTGAGCAACCAAGCCTTAATTCTGCATGCACAGCAATTCTCAGTTATGGCCTAGAGCAAATATTATAGAGCTACTGAGCACAAAAGCCAACTTAAAGGAAATTCAGGACAAAAAGCTTTCACAAAATCTAACATCTGCATCACATACACCTTAAAAATAAGTTCATAATAAAGAAAAAAATAAACAAAAAAAATGTTAACATATATGAATGGGGTAAGAACAATTGTTTAAATAAAATAAGTTTTATAGTTAATTAAATGGAACCTAATAAAGAAAGCTAATGAGCTTTAAATTTATTTTGTAGATATTCTCTAAGTGTTCATAGTAGGAGATTCATTATATAAAACTTTTTTTGCATATTTTTTATTTATTGATTATTACTATATATTCATGATGGTTTTTCAACAGGAAACAATATGTCAGCAGTATGTTAATTCCTCTCCATTTCATAGTTGACAGTTATATTCAGCCATCTAATATATAAATCTGAGTGTGTGTGTGTGTGTGTGTGTGTCCACTAAAGGAATCTGCACCATCGCATGTACAATCACATAATTTTTCACAGCCACCTCATTTAACTCAGGGAATATCATAGACTATGTTTTGAGTGGAAAATTTAACCCCGCGCTTTACAGTTAAGGCCACTTCACACATAACGAGATCGTAAAACGAGATCGTTACTACGTCACAGTTTCTGTGACGCAAGAACGACTTCAATTGCGATCTCGTCATGTTTGACACGTACCAACGATTCACCCCCTGCTGCGAAATCGCTGATCGATGCCGAACAGCTTGGGCCATTTTTGGCTCGTTGGAGTCCTGCTGGGCTGCATGAATCTGTATGTTTGACACCCTATTTACGATTTCGTTGACGACCTAGATGAGATGCACGAAGGCGTGTTGTTGCGTCCCCGTTTCCACGCCCCTTCTGCGCCCATTGGTTGGCGCTGAGAACAATAGTGTGTAGTTACGTCGCCATTTCCGCGCCCCCTCTCTGCAACGATTGGTTAGCAATGAGAACACTATTGCATTCTGATTGGGTATCGCTTCATGCTTTGTTCCCTTTTGAGTCTTCTAGGAGCAAACCTGTGACTACACCCAGATTCATTCGTGCTTTGTTCCCGCTTGCTTGGTTTTCGGATCAAAGCTGCATCTTCCCTCATTCGTTCCCGAGCGTGTCGCTGTATTACAGATTCATTCGTGCTTTGTTCCCGCTTGCTTGGTTTTCGGATCAAAGCCGCATCTGCACTTGTATATCCCTCATTCGTTCCCGAGCGTGTCGCTGTGAGGATCGAAACTGCGATTATTAATAGATAGCATAGACGGCTGCATTTTCTGGACGTGGTAAGTCATTTTCGTAAAGTCTATGTTACTTGTTCCATGTTTTTGTTATAGTATGGAAAGTATTTGTGTTTATAGATAGTAATTATTTTTGCGGATCATGAAAGTGGTTGGTTGTTATCTGTATACATATTGCCTTTTGTGCGTCCATCGTCCTTTTATGTGTCCTTATCTAGTATTGCTGGTTATTTTGTCTCTCTGCTACAGCCGCCATTTTGTTTCTCTGACACAGTTACAGCCGCCATTTTGTTTCTCTGACACAGTTACAGCTGCCATTTTGTTTCTCTGACACAGTTACAGCCGCCATTTTGTTTCTCTGACACAGTTACAGCCGCCATTTTGTTTCTCTGACACAGTTACAGCCGCCATTTTGTTTCTCTGACACAGTTACAGCCGCCATTTTGTTTCTCTGACACAGTTACAGCCGCCATTTTGTTTCTCTGACACAGTTACAGCCGCCATTTGTTTCTCTGACACAGTTAGAACTGGTGCACTTCTATGGGGGCGGCCATTTTAGTGTCTCTTTTACACCCCCCAAAAAATGTGATTGGTTTATAGCAACTTTTCTCATCTTTACATGTTTTTTTGCAGTGTGGACAACATGAACGACATGCAGCGTGTTGTGCTGGGTGCTGCATTGATGTTTGAGGCCGGTCGGCTACGTGAAGTGGAACAGAGGCGTTCCAAACGAAAGCGCCGCATGTGGACCAGAGAGTGGCTGCAGAAGAGGTACAAATACTCCCACATGCAACTGCTAAGAGAGCTGCAGGAAAATAATCCTCAGGATTTCCGCAATTTTCTGCGGATGTCAGAAGAATCATTTAGCCTTTTACTCGAAAGAGTTACGCCAATTATTCAGCGCAAGAATACAGCGATGCGTGCTGCCATCCCGGCAGATGAAAGATTGGCAGTCACGCTGCGTTTCCTGGCCACCGGACGCTCCCTGCAAGACTTACATTTTTCATCTGCAATTTCAAGGTCCCTGCTCAGCGTTCTTATTCCGGAGACATGTAGAGCAATTTTCCACAGTCTGCGTAACTACATTGAGTTCCCCAAAACTGTGGAGGAATGGCAGAAGATTGCCTCCGATTTTGAACACCTTTGGCAGTTCCCAAACTGTGGTGGTGCTTTGGACGGGAAACATGTGCGGATCACTCAACCACTGAACAGCGGCTCCTATTTTTATAACTATAAGGGCTATTTCAGCATCATCCTAATGGCCCTTGTGAATGCCAATTACGAATTTATTGCTGTTGATGTTGGCATGAATGGCAGGGTTTCTGACGGTGGGGTTTTAGAACACACAGGCTTTGGTGAACGTTTGCAAAATGGTGAACTGCACTTGCCCCCCAACTCTGACACTACCGCAAACCTTAACTTTGTATTTGTGGGCGATGAAGCCTTCCCACTTCATCCCAATCTCATGAAACCATTCCCCCAGAAAAGTCTAACGGCGGAAAGACAAAGGTTCAATTACAGATTATCAAGGGCACGCAGGGTTGTGGAAAATGCCTTTGGGATAATGGCAAATCGCTTCCGCGTTTTCCACACACCAATTAACCTGAGTCTACCATCAATAGACGCAGTTGTTTTGGCCTGTTGTGCCCTTCACAACTTTCTTCGACGGCGAGATGCTATTACGTACTGTCCAACAGGCTTTGTAGACTCTGATGACTTAAATGGCGAAGTGGTGCTTGGCGAATGGCATTCTGAAGATCCCGCAATCGCAGGACTTCAACCATTGGCGCCCGGCAGAAATACCGATGATGCGAAGGCCTGTCGAGAAAAGTACTGCCAATATTTTAATGGTCCTGGTGCAATTACGTGGCAGCATTAGATAAACTTGTATTGAGCACATTTATTATGCTGAGTTTTATTTTCTTGTATTGATTTGTTTTAGAAACTTCCCTTCTTAATTTTAAAATATATGGTTACTTGTATTATGTTCATCACATTTATACTAATTTTAAAATATTTGGTTACTTGTATTGTTATGTTCATCACATTTATACTAAAATGTCATTTTTGCAAAATGATTACTTTAATAAACAGTTGTTTTTACTTTCCACAAGATTTGTTTGTCATTCATTCACTATTAAGGGCTACTGTGGGGAGCAGTACCACCATTGCTGCCGTTACATCACCCCCGGAGGCCCCATACAGCAGCGGCGGATTAAGGTGGCGTCACGAATATAAACTACAATCACCCCCACTGAAGCCATGACTCCGGCAACCACTTACGACCCCCAGACTAGTCCGGCCCGGCACCGGGTGTCATCACCGCTATCATTGGGCCTCCTGCTCCGGATCGCACATTGAGAGTGAGCGTAGCGAACAACAGCGTGCCAAAATATGTGCCAAACCAGTTGATTTCAACCACATATTACATATGGGTGCACTAAGAAGAAATTGCACAATATATTTTATGGTGAATTTTATCTTGATACCATAGTAGAAATGCTCAATGGTATGACTAAAATTTGCTTTTGGGTTTAAAAGTAAAATGTTCACTTTTAACTTCAACATTGCTTTTCTTTAGGTAAAACCCTGCAAAGGTTTATTTACTTCCTCAATTTGGCTTCCAGCTGTATGATGAATACATCATTTAGGGCTCTTGTACAATTTTGATTTCCATGTACCAATGCAATAAAAAAAAAAACACACAAATTATGAATATGAAGCCTTATATATTTTCATTTGGGGTTTTTAAACGGGGACGTTTGTGCGTCCCCGAAACCTTCAAACGACATCTCTTTTTCGATTTTTTATAATTGTATGTGCGCTCGCAGTGTGTGATACCACGACCCCTTGACACAGCATTTGCATCATGGCGCGATCTCATTTCTGCAGCAAAGATCATTCTGATTTGTTAAAAGTGCGTCGCACTTTCACCTTTAATCATAGCAATTGTAATATTTCACAAATCAACAATCCAGCCATGGCCGAAGATGTAATATCGGCGGCCATTGGCTGGAGCAGGATCAACAACGTCCACCCCAATCTGATTGGAGCTAGCGTTCACGTGACGCTATCCGTCAAATCAGATGTGAAGAGGCGTTACCGCGGGTGACGCAACTGCGTTTGCTACGCAGACACACCAGCGAACAATGGCGGCACGCAGGAGGGCAACAGCTTGGGGAGAGGCGGAGGTCCGTTACCTAATTAGAGAAGTGGATGCTCGCGATTATGATTGCCGTGAGGCGCAAGAGCATCCACTTCTCCATAAGAAAGCGGTCTTGCGCAGGATCCAACGTGGGTTGAGGAGGAGATTTCATTTGGAGCGCACCTGCGCCCAGATCCGCAAAAAATTAGCGGATCTGCGGTACCGCTCCAGTGCCCGGATCTCTGCCATACAAGCAGAGTTACAAAACCAAGGTAGGCGCAGATGAGTGTGTCTTGGCAACGTATAATGGTGTTCTTAAATATATATCTATCTATATATAATTATATATATATATATATATATATATATATTTATTATAAAAATAAATATATAAATATATAATACATATATAAATAATATATATATATATATATATCTATATATATATATTTTTAAATTAAATATATATATAATTCATATTAATTATATATAAATATAAATATAAGAAAATATACATATATAATAAATAATAAATATATAGATTTAAATGTATATATTTATGATATATATATCCTTTTACTTAATTAAAATTATATATATATAATCTATTTTATAGATCGATAGATTACGGTATATATATATATAATACATATAAAATATATATATATATATATATATATATAGATAGATATATAGATAAAATTCTAAAAATATATTTAGATATATATAATAATAACAATAAATATATACATATAATATATATATATAAATAATATATATATCTATATATAATTATAAAAATATATAATATATTAATTATATATATATATAATTATAAAATAAATATATACATATAATATTTAAATAATATATATATATATATATTTTAATGTATATATATTTATTATATATATATATATATATATATTTTTTTTTTTTCTTTTAATTCATTAAAAGTATTTATATAATATATCGATCTATGTAATAGATCGATAGATAGATTATATATATATAATATGTAATAGATATATATATAGAGATCTATTGCATTGAACGATAGATAGATTATATATATATATATAATATATATATATAGATTATATATATATATATAATATGTAACAGATCTATATATAGAGATCTATTGCATAGATCGATAGATACACCGACACTTGTGGTACGGGCTAATTACACTGACACTCGGGACACAGGGAAATTACGCAGACACTAGGCTCTCTACACCAAGATTTCCCATGAACTGACAACCCTCTATCAGCACACAGTTTTCATATGTTCTGATATACCTCTTGTCCTTGGCACCCAGCTTCGCCATGCTTGGCAAAACATCATTCCCTCACCACCCAGCTTTTCCCATATCAGAGAGAGCATGGCAAAGCCGGGTGCTGTGGGTAGTGGGTCTTTTTCCCTCAGCATAAAAAAATTCCATCTCCTGCTTGTATTTTTGTCCCCCCTCATATCTAGTTCTCCAAATACAATATTGGCCCCCACATAGCCTTCCACATAGTATAAAGGGTTCCACATAACCCTTCATATATTAGAATGCATCCCATAGTCCTCCATGAACTGTAATGAATTTCCTAGAGTTCTCCATGAAGTTTCATTCACCCCAGAGTTCTCCATATATTATACTGCACCACATAGTCCACAATGTGTCCAAATTCACCCCCATAGTCCTTGTATAAGGTAGGCTACGTAGTCCGCCATATATTTCAATGTACCCCCCACAGTCCTATATGTATCATAACGCAACCACATTAAACTTTATATTTTCTTAAGAACCCCCAGAGGAGCAAGGGGCCGCAGAGGAGGGAGAGCATGTGCCCGAGCCCCCGGTGGATCTACAGCCACCAGAGGAGGAGGAGGAGGAGGAGGAGGAGGAGTACCACCCACAGGGGCCACCGGCCGGATCGGCCCCCGGTAATTTTTTAATATAACATTAACGCCATATAAAGTACAAAACAAAAAGCTGTTGAGTACTATAAAGTGTTTTTTGTTTTCATAGATGCTAGTCCAGGCTCCATAAGTGAGTCTTTATCGGATGAGGGGGATAACCGTAAGTCATGAATCTCCTACTTTGTAATAATAAGCAGAAATAAAAATTATGATTTATTAATTTTACCATTCCCTCCATAGGCATACCCACTTTGGCCGAAATCATGTCCTCCCAAAGAAGGATTATGTCAGCCCACAGGAGGCTGATGGCCAAAGTGGAGCGGCATGCGTCGCTGCTGGCACGTTATGTGGCTGGACAAGGGGAGGGCAGCAGCAACTAACGTTTTTTGTTTTTTTTTGTTATTGTGTACATATACATGTGTTATAAAAAATTTGAAATTGATATCTGCTGTTTGGTATGTCTCATTGCATAAAGCAAGTTAACAGCTATCACCACTCACAAACTCACCACTCAAAAACATCATATTACATGTAGGCATCTGTATAGATGCACCAATCCCATTATCCACGAGGGGGTGACTAGGCTTTACTGGTTGTTTGCTGTACATGAGTGTGGGGGTTATGTGGTGGTATGCCAATGAGGGTGGAGTATGGTACAATCTCTGTAACTACCGTGTTTTGCCAGGGCATCACAACCATATGCTGAATTAAGTAACGCAGGCAGCAAGATTGAACCAACATAAATTTATTATTACAATGAAAATATAACAATCAATTAAAATTAATCTCAAATAACAAAACAACAACAATAACAAAATTTAGTTGCCCTCTTCAAATTGGTTGACATATTCAGGCCTGGTGGGAGATGACAGTTGGCTTAAAAATGAATCATTTGAATACCTGGGATAATGTGGGGGGGGGAACTGTGGGGGGGGAACTGTGGGGGGGGATACTGTGGGGGGGGATACTGTGGGGGGTGGTCAAGCTGCAAGCGTGGTGGATGCATCCTGTTTGGTGTACTTTGCAGGGGCTGGCGAGCAATCCATGTAGTAGAATGATGGGGCTGGTTCAACTTGCATATCGTGTCATTGTCATCAAGTTCTCCTCGGCCTGCCTTTCTTAGGACTTCCAACATTAGTCTCTCGGCTTGCTCCCTCTGTGTGGAATCCAATTTGCAGAGTCTGTCCGATGCAAATGCGGCAAAGCTATCCACTGGAGTGCTTTTTGGCTGTGATAGCAGTTGGGTTGCCAAAGAATAAAATTCAGCGGATGTCACAGGGGTGTTGGCCTTCTTTTTGCGTAAATGTGTTCGCCACATTTCACCAGAGGGTGCAGGTGCCTCATTATCCTCCACAATAGGCTCGCTCGATGTGGTGGGGTTCTCATTCAATTGGGGCCTCACCATATCTGTCTGAGGGTTCTGCGGGAACAGAAAAATAAATGTTAATTAAAAGTCATACATTAATAGTTAGTAAATTTAATTAAAGTGTGACAAAATTGTATTGGAGTGTACTTATCTGAACTGGAAGGGATAACTTTTCCAAACTGCACAATAAATCATGGTAACAATAAGTTACTATTTTGTGTTCCTCAATGGCATGTACATGTCAGGGCCGGGCGGTCGGGCAGACCCAGGAGGTGGATCCACTGGGCCGAACTCTAAGATGGTGGTAGAGAGTCCGGTAGCTGAAGCACTGATGGGCAGCAGAACAGTCCGTGTAAGAGAAGGTAGCGGAGGAGTCCCTGGGACCACGGAGTCACAGATGTCAGTCCGGGTGACGTAGCTCAGGTTCGGAAGCCAAGATGATGTCAGGCGGGGTCCGGAACCTTTGGAGCAAGATGACGGGTCACCGCAGGGATCCGAGATGGTACGGACTGTCAGATGGCAGACGGACAGCGTGCGGGGCTCGGGATTCAGCAGGACTGGATGGCGAGGCGGGATCAGCTCTAGAAGAGAGATACGTAAGTATGGCAGGAAAACACAAGGAGACCTGACTCCTAGCTCAGAAAACACGAAGATCAGGCCCCGCCCCCTTGGACAAGAACCCCCTTTATACCCCGTACCTGTCTAACCTCATTTCCTGTTAATGGGCGCTGGCCCTTTAAGAAAGGGTCAGTGACCGCGCGCGCGCCCTAATGCGCATGCGCGCGGCCCGGGTGCCAGAAGCCAGGGAAGGAGGCTGAGAGGAGGACGCAGGGGAGCCGGCCAGGGCCTGGGAGGCCGTCGGGCGCCGGGATCGGCGGCCAGGGAGCCTAGGAAGGACGGGCACAAGAGACTGGGACGCGGGGAGCGTGGCAGGTGAGCCGGGGAGCGGGACAGGAGACCCGGGAAGGGGAGCCGAGGACCCGGGGAGCGTGACAGTACCCCCCTCCCCACGCCCCCCTCCCCGCAACCGGGACATGAAGGCACGGATCAGAGGAGAGCCCACGTTCTCCCTGGGTTCCCAGGATCTATCCTCAGGACCATACCCTTCCCAGTCCACCAGGAAGAACTGCCGGCCACGAACAGTCTTCATGGCCACGATATCCCTTACCGCATAGATGTCGTCCTCAGCAATAGGAGGAGGAGCCGGACTGGCAGCAGCGGAGAAGGGACCAAGGAACACCGGCTTGAGTAGAGAGACGTGGAAGGAGTTGGGTATTTTCATCGTGGTCGGAAGCCTCAGTTTGTAGGAGACCTCATTGATCTTGCTGAGGACCTTAAACGGCCCGATGTAGCGAGGACCCAGCTTGTAGGAAGGTATCTTTAGTCGGATGTACTGGGAAGCAAGCCAGACCAGGTCACCAGGAGAGAAACACGGAGGGTCTAGACGCCTTTTGTCAGCGTGTTTCTTCATCCGCTGGGAAGCGCGCCCAAGGGACGCCTTGACAGAGTCCCAAATAGTAGCGAAGTCACGGGCTACAGTATCAGCAGCAGGGACATCCGAAGAAGGGGATATAGGCAACGGGACGGAAGGCTGCAGTCCGTAAACGACATGGAAGGGAGATTTGGAGGACGACTCACTGACGTGGTGGTTATGGGAGAATTCAGCCCAAGGCAGAAGCGTGGACCAGTCGTCGTGATGGGCGTTGACATAGTGACGTAAGAAGGAGGTCAAGATTTGATTGACCCTTTCCACTTGGCCATTAGACTGAGGATGGTAAGCGGAAGAAAAGTCCAGAGTCACTCCCAGATGTTTGCAGAGAGCCCTCCAGAAGCGGGAGGTGAACTGAGTTCCTCTGTCGGACACGATGTGGGAAGGAAAGCCATGCAAGCGGAAGATATGTTGTATATAGGCTTCCGCGAGTTCCTGAGCAGAGGGCAGTCCGGGCATAGGGACGAAGTGAGCCATTTTGGAGAACCGATCCACCACGACCCATATGACTGTGTGTCCGGATGATACTGGCAAGTCCGTAATAAAGTCCATCGCTATGTGTTGCCATGGAACTGAGGGTATCGGCAGAGGCAGAAGACGGCCATAGGGCAGGTGTTTGGGCGTCTTGTTCCTGGCACAAGAGGGGCAGGCAGAGACAAAGGCGGCAACGTCCGTGCGAAGGGATGGCCACCAGTAATGGCGTACAATCGCACCCCATGTTCTCTTCTGGCCTGCATGGCCGGCTGTTTTCGAGGCATGACCCCAGTGTAACACTTTTTGCCTGTCGGTCTCAGAGACATAGGTCTTCCCGGGTGGTATCTGGGCCAGAGTGACAGGGGCCACCGGAACAATCTTGCTAGGAGAGATGATAGGTTGGGTAGTCTCTTCCTCCTGCTCCAGAGGCATGAGAGACCTAGACAAGGCATCAGCGCGTATATTCTTGTCTGCGGGTCGGAAGTGAAGCTGGAAGTCAAACCTGGCAAAGAATAAGGACCACCTGGCTTGTCGTGGGTTCAGTCGCTGAGCGGACCGCAGGTATTCCAGGTTCTTGTGGTCCGTGTAGATAATCACAGGGTACACTGCTCCTTCCAGGAGGTAGCGCCACTCCTCCAGAGCCAGTTTGACCGCCAATAGTTCTCGGTCACCGATGGTGTAATTACGTTCAGGTGCTGAGAAGCTTTTAGAGAAGAAACCGCAAGTCACCATCTTCCCGGAGGAGGATTTTTGCATGAGCACTGCTCCGGCTCCTGAGGAGGAGGCATCCACCTCTAAGGTGAACTGGCGGTTTAACTCCGGTCGGTGGAGTACAGGAGAGGAGGCGAATGCTCGCTTCAGGGAGCAAAACGCGGCGTCGGCCGCAGGTGACCAGTCCTTTGGATTAGCCTCCTTTTTGGTCAGAGCGGAGAGAGGAGCAGTCAGGGCGGAGAAGTGAGGGATAAACTGGCGGTAGTAGTTGGCAAATCCCAGGAACCGTTGGATTGCCTTCAGTCCAGACGGGGGAGGCCAGTGGAGGATGGAGGAGACCTTCTTTGGATCCATCTGCAGCCCAGTACCCGAGATGATGTATCCCAGGAAAGGAAGAGAAGACTGCTCAAAGACGCACTTTTCATATTTGGCGTAGAGATGATTCTCTCTCAGTCTTTGTAGAACCAGCTTTACGTTCTCTCTGTGGGTCTGGAGGTCCGGAGAGAAGACAAGGATGTCATCCAGATACACTACTACACATACGTAGAGGAGGTCCCGGAAAATGTCGTTCACCAGTTCTTGGAATACGGCAGGAGCGTTACACAGACCGAAGGGCATCACGCAGTATTCATAGTGCCCATCGCGAGTATTAAACGCGGTCTTCCATTCGTCTCCAGAGCGGATACGAACTAGGTTGTAGGCACCCCGAAGATCCAGTTTGGTGAACACACGGGCTCCTCTGAGCCGATCGAATAATTCGGGGATGAGCGGTAGGGGGTACTTGTTTTTTATGGTAATCTGATTCAAGCCCCGGTAGTCAATGCATGGGCGTAGGTCACCCTCTTTCTTCTTAACGAAGAAGAAGCCTGCTCCCGCAGGAGAGGAGGATCTCCGGATGAATCCCTTTGCCAGGCTTTCCGTGATGTAGGTGGACATGGCCCTGGTTTCGGCTGGAGACAACGGATATATCCGTCCTCGAGGTGGTGTTGTTCCTGGGAGCAGGTCGATGGCGCAATCGTAGGGACGGTGTGGCGGAAGTACCTCGGACTCCTTCTTGTCAAAAACGTCCGCGAAGGACCAATAGGCCGAGGGCAGACCCGGTAGGTACTCAGGAACCGGAGGTCGTCGGACTGGTTGTATAGACTTTATACATCTTTCATGACAGGCAGAGCCCCAACGGGTGATTTCGCCAGTACCCCAGCTGACTGATGGTTCGTGTGTTCGCAACCAAGGAAGTCCCAGCAGGATTTGATGGGACATGTGTGGAAGGACGTAGAGAGAGATGTTCTCGGTGTGCAGAGCACCGATACGCAGTTCCACCGGCTTGGTGATCCAGGAAATGGTATCAGAGAGGGGTCTCCCATCCACCGAGGCAATCAGTAGGGGCTTCTCGAGTAGAGTAACAGGCAGCTGGTATTTGTCCACCGTGGCCTGCTGGATAAAATTGCCTGCTGCTCCGGAGTCGAGGTATGCCTCAGCCGTGAAGCGCGTCTCTCCTGTTGATACTTGTACCGTCCACATAACCGGGTCTGAGAGAGTCCCAGCACCTAGGGTGGCCTCTCCTACCAACCCTAGGCTTTGGAGTTTCCCGGCCTTTCCGGACAGGAGCGTAGGAGATGTGTGCCCTCTCCGCAGTAAAAGCAGAGGCCCTTGGCGAGCCGCTCTGCTCGACGTTGGTCAGACTGTCGTACTCGGTCAACCTGCATGGGTTCGTGGACAGGAATCCCAGCTGTTGATGACTGTGGCACAGAGGATTTCTGTGGTGGGGAGGAGTGCCGTACCGCACGTCGCTCACGAACCAGCTCTTTGGAGCGCTCCTGAAAACGAATGTCCACTCGAGTGGCTAGGGCAATCAGGGCATCTAGGGTGGAGGGCACGTCACGACCCGCCAACTCATCTTTGATGCGACTCGAAAGTCCTTCCCAGAAGGCGGCTGTCAGGGCCTCATTATTCCACCCGAGTTCAGAAGCCAAAGTGCGGAAACGGATGGCGTATTGGCCCACCGTCAGTGTTCCTTGACGTAGGCGGAGAAGTGATGAAGCAGACGCAGAGGCGCGTCCCGGCTCGTCAAAGGTACTGCGAAAGGCCTGCAGGAACTCTTGAAGATCCTTGGTCATGGGGTCCTCCTTCTCCCACAAGGGGTTCATCCACGCCAGTGCCTCGCCCTCCAGGTGAGACATGATGAAGGCGACCTTGGCTTGGTCGGAGGCAAACAGATGTGGCAGCTGCGTGAAATGAAGGGAACATTGGTTTATGAAGCCCCTGCAGGTCTTGGGATCTCCAGCATAACGAGGTGGTGACGCCAAACGGAGTCGGGAGGCATCCGACGCGGCTGCCACTGGTGCGGGAGCCGTGGATTGCCTAGTGGGGGACCTGGTTGCCGCAGGCGTCATTGATGCTTGTAACGTGTACAGGCGGGTGTCCACGGAGGTCATAAATTGCAGCATGCGGGTCTGGACTTCACGCTGGCGTTGGAGTTCCTCTTGCAGGGCCAATAGTGCTGCAGCGGGATCCATGGCCTGATCTTACTGTCAGGGCCGGGCGGTCGGGCAGACCCAGGAGGTGGATCCACTGGGCCGAACTCTAAGATGGTGGTAGAGAGTCCGGTAGCTGAAGCACTGATGGGCAGCAGAACAGTCCGTGCAAGAGAAGTTAGCGGAGGAGTCCCTGGGACCACGGAGTCACAGATGGCAGTCCGGGTGACGTAGCTCAGGTTCGGAAGCCAAGATGATGTCAGGCGGGGTCCGGAACCTTTGGAGCAAGATGACGGGTCACCGCAGGGATCCGAGATGGTACGGACTGTCAGATGGCAGACGGACAGCGTGCGGGGCTCGGGATTCAGCAGGACTGGATGGCGAGGCGGGATCAGCTCTAGAAGAGAGATACGTAAGTATGGCAGGAAAACACAAGGAGACCTGACTCCTAGCTCAGAAAACACGAAGATCAGGCCCCGCCCCCTTGGACAAGAACCCCCTTTATACCCCGTACCTGTCTAACCTCATTTCCTGTTAATGGGCGCTGGCCCTTTAAGAAAGGGTCAGTGACCGCGCGCGCGCCCTAATGCGCATGCGCGCGGCCCGGGTGCCAGAAGCCAGGGAAGGAGGCTGAGAGGAGGACGCAGGGGAGCCGGCCAGGGCCTGGGAGGCCGTCGGGCGCCGGGATCGGCGGCCAGGGAGCCTAGGAAGGACGGGCACAAGAGACTGGGACGCGGGGAGCGTGGCAGGTGAGCCGGGGAGCGGGACAGGAGACCCGGGAAGGGGAGCCGAGGACCCGGGGAGCGTGACAGTACATAAAAAGTTTGAATACTATGTACCGTGAAGCAAATAAGGTACTTACATCTACAACAGCGGAGGTGTTGTCATCGATCGGGATGTCATCGTTTTCAATGTCTGCTTCCAGGTCTACGTTTCTTTGGTAGGAGCTTTCCATCATTCGTGGTAGCTCCTGGTCCCTTGTGAATTCCAGGAGATTGAAATACCACAAGGGAGAAACATATACCTGGTCAGTGCCGGCCCCTGACTTTTTTGATTTGTCCACCTTATTTGCTTCTTTCTTATATACAGTCCTCAAGCCTTGTATCTTCTTTTTTACTACTTTGACATCCACCGCCTCGCCTCCACTGTGTTTTTTAAAAAGCTCCACCAGTTGGGCATAGGCGGCTTGTTTTTTTATTCTGTCTGAATATTCTGTGGATTTGATTCTCCACAAGCAGGGCAGTGATTTATATAAATCCAGCAGCTCACGCACAAAGTCTTCTTTGTTATAATAAGCCATCTGAAATAAAGAATGAAAAATTTATATGTAAACATAAAAGAAGTTGCAATAAACCGATCACAATTTTTTGTTATGGTGTGGCAGAGACTAAAATGGCCGCCCCTATGTGTGGCAGAAACACAAAATGGCGGCTGTAGCTGAGAGACAAAAGATGAAAAAAATCCAGCACTCAAAGCATTCAACTGAAATTGTTTTATATTTTATTCATGGATCTGTGTAATTATTAAAGACGTTTCGGTCATCCGACCTTCATCAGTTTACACAGAAAAGGTTCTGTAGACAGTATGTGACATTGACTGCAGACCCGGACGGGCAGCTTTTTCCTCTGGTCCAGCTTTTTCATATATTTCTACAGAACCTTTTCTGTGTAAACTGATGAAGGTCGGATGACCGAAACGTCTTTAATAATTACACAGATCCATGAATAAAATATAAAACAATTTCAGTTAAATGCTTTGAGTGCTGGATTTTTTTCATTTTTTGATCTGGGGTGGGACCCTATCCAAGCACCAGCGACTATAGAAGGAGTGCCACATTTCTATATTTTATTTAATGAGAGACAAAAGAGCCAGCAATGCTAGGATAGGACACATTACAAACAGCACTATGGAGAGACCCCTCTTTAAAAGGCATTATACACACACAGATAAAAGCCAGCAACTTTAATTAACTCACATAATAAATATTAACATATATCTAACAGCAATCAACTCACATAATAAATATTAACATATATCTAACAGCAAGAACATTATTCAAAAAAAAGCCCACCCCCCCAACAAAAAAAAAGACCTACCTTTTCAAAGAAGTGTATATCAATGTAGAATCCAAGCGGAATTGCAAATACGATCTCACCGACACTCGAGAGCACTGCAAGGATACTCCAGGTGCAGCTGCGGCTTCGATCCGAAAAACACACCAACAAAGCGACCGGGTACAATGGACGAAGGAATCAGGGTAGAGACGCAGGTTCTATCTCAAAGCAAAGCGCAAAAGAAGTGACAAAGGGTGACGCGATCCAAAATTTAACCGCTAGATACGCCCCCTGCATGCCCAATCAGAACGCAGTATTGGCCGCCAAAGAAAGCGGAGGGGGGTATGGAAAAGGCGACGCAAATGCACGCCTACGTGACTCACTGCATAATGGGATTGGAATCGTTAACATAGTAGCTGTGTGACAGGGTCCTTATCAATCAGAGCGGAGGGTGTGGAAAAGGCGACGCCCGCCCGGCCGCCCAATCAGAACGCAGTATTGGCCGCCAAGAAAGCGGAGGGGGGTATGGAAAAGGCGACGCAAATGCACGCCTACGTGACTCACTGCATAATGGGATTGGAATCGTTAACATAGTAGCTGTGTGACAGGGTCCTTATCAATCAGAGCGGAGGGTGTGGAAAAGGCGACGCCCGCCCGGCTGCCCAATCAGAACGCAGTATTGGCCGCCAATGAAAGCGGAAAAGGCGATGCAAATGCACGCCTACGTGACTCACTGCATTTTACTACGCCCCTAATGGGATTGGAATCGTTAACATAGTAGCTGTGTGACAGGGTCCCAGCGATTTGAAAGATCGTTATACGGGACGCATGCTCGTTCATAAACTCGTTATGTGTGACACCCAACATGCGATTTCAACAACGACTCATATACGATCCAGAAAATGTGACGTAGTAGCGATCTCGTTCACAAACTCGTTATGTGTGACTGGACCTTTACTCTCCAAAAAATCTGCTTACTTTACAGTTAATGGAGCTGGAAGCTACACATCATTAATAAGAGCTTTGATTGGTTGTTATAGGCAACTAACGACAATCTTAGTATAAGACAGCTTATGTGTGAGGTAATATGGTTTTGATGGAGAAGCGGATAGAAAGAGAGAAAGAGGGAGAAACAGGGAGACAGAGCAAGAGACAGACAGAGAGATTCAGACAGGGAGACAGCGAGAGACACTGAGGCAGAGAGAAAGCCACTCATTCTACTTCCAGGGCCATTCAATATTATTCATCCATATGCACTGCTTTCCCTGCCCACTGACAGTCCTGGCTTCTGTGATCGGTTACAGTTACATAGGTAAGGATGGTTGACCTCAGGGAGATCAACATCCAACACCGCGGATACACCATCACGTGTTTCTCAACGCAGTGACACTAGAACAAGGCCCCCTGGGAAAATATGCAAAACAAGAATACCGTGGAGACACCATCACATGTTTCTCAACGCTGGCAGGAAACTAGAAAGGTCTTTCACCGGGAAGGAACAACCACGGGAAGGGCAGCCTCCAGTCAAGGAGACCGCCTATGCCAAACATGGTATCCATCCACAGACAGCTGTTTCGGGGTATTTGCCCCTCATCAGTGTGGAGTAGGAAACTGGCTAGTGTGAGCAATGCCTAGTAGAAGACTGCATAGGTAAGGATGGTTGACCTCAGGGAGATCAACATCCAACACTGCGGAGACAACATCACGTGTTTCTCAACGCAGTGACACTAGAACAAGGCCCCCTGGGAAAATATGCAAAACAGGAATGCTGCAAAGACACCATCACATGTTTCTCAACTCTGGCAGGAAATTATCCAGGTCTTTCACCGGGAAGGAACAACCATTGGAAGGGAAGCCTCCAGTCAAGGAGACCGCCTATGCCAAACATGATATCCATCTACAGACAGCTCTTTTGGGGTATTTGCCCCTCATCAGTGTGGACTAGGAAACTGGCTAGTGGGAGCAATGCCTAGTAGAAGACTACATAGGTAAGGATGGTTGACCTCAAGGAGATCAACATCCAACATCGAGGAGACACCATCACGTGTTTCTCAACGCAGTGACACTAGAACAAGGCCCCCTGGGAAAGTATGCAAAACAAGAATGCCGCGAAGACACCATCACATGTTTCTCAGCACTGGCAGGAAACTAGCCAGGTCTTTCACCGGGAAGGAACAACCACGGGAAGGGCAGCCTCCTGTCAAGGAGACCGCCTATGCCAAACATGGTATCCATCCACAGACAGCTGTTTCGGGGTTTTTGCCCCTGATCAGTGTGGAGTAGGAAACTGGCTAGTGGGAGCAATGCCTAGTAGAAGACTACAAAGGTAAGGATGGTTGACCTCAGGGAGATCAACATCCAACACTGCGGAGACACCATCACGTGTTTCCCAACGCAGTGACACTAGAACAAGGCCTCCTGTTTTGCACATTGGTTGCAGTTAGACACTTCCCCAATCTGTGTGACAGCATGTTTGCTTGCTTGCAATCACAGACCCTGCCTGTGGGTTCCTATCGTGGTATAACAATAAATAAATTAAAACAAGTTGGTGTATGGTCCCCAAATATTATGCCACCCAGCACAGATAAAGCATACGTGTGCTTATCTTGGCTATCTATCAAAATAAGAGGAACCGCATGCATTTTCTTTTTAATATTTAAATAAATAATTTAAAAAATAGCGTGCGGTTCTCCCCAATTTTGTTACCCAGCCATAATAAAGGCTGGCAGCTGGTATTCTCAGGTTGGTGAGACCCATGGCTATTTAGCCCCCCAGCCTAAAAATAGCAGCCTGTATCCACCCAGGATTGTCGCATCCATTAGATGCACCAATCCAGGTACTTTACCCTTCCCATCCCGATTGCCCTGGTGTGGCGGCAATCGGGGTAATTAGGGGTTAATGGCAGCTGACACAAAACAGCTTATTTTGAAAAGTTACATGAGGCGACAGGTGCACACAGTAATTTGTACTACATTCACATCAGTTAGTTTACATATGGGAATGTGACTAAAAACCAGGATGTTTAGTGGTTCAAAATGAGTAACTCCTATGATTTATACAGTTTTTGCCTAATCATGTCATGGAATTTACACTGATAAAGATGTTTTAAGAATTTTGGAATAAACATTGATTTTATCTTCTCACATATGTTGGATCCACTACTGAATAAGGTGATATGTTATCTATATCTGTAAATAAATGACAACAACATCTTGATTCACTGTTAAATGCTGAAGCACTAATGGAAAAATGGTTAATGTAAGAATTTATATTTAAAAGATGACAGAAAATATATCTTTGGATGTACGAAGGAGTAAGTTGAGTTGGGAGATTCAGGGGGAAATAACTGACACAAGCTATTTTGTGTAACTGAGATACTTTGCTATATCTTTATTTATGTATTGCAAATAAAATGAAATGTTACTATATATGAAATAGAAATAAATAAAATACTATTATGCAGCACATTATAAACAAATACTTGCATCTGAGTTTGCTAAATTATTTTCACATCTCACCATAATTACCTTTTAAGTAAGAAACTACACAGTATTTTCTTAAAATAGGTGCCTTTCATGAAACCTTTTATTTTAAGTTCATGTCTTAAACGAATGTCTGAACGGACAGGCCAGTTACCTGGAAGCAATTTTCCCTCAGCACCTCAATTATCAGAAAACCAGCTTGAATAGACTATCCATTATCTTTAATAACTTTGACTAGTATTATTGGCTTACCACTTTTCTGAGATCAAGAGCGGCAACCACCTACCACATTGAGTTGAAAAAATATGAAGCTTGTACTGTCTACATGGAAGAAAGTTTGTGTCTATTGTCTAAAAATTAACTGAGAATTTACAACACCTGTAATACAATATATTCTGTATAACATTCGTTCTCACTTTTCCATATAGTCAAGTTGATTAACCAAATCTTATTGTACACAGAGCATTGATCTTCACAGAGCATTTATTCCAGAGGTGGGAGAAGAATTAGATAAAGTTAGTAATCATGTTGAATATAATTGGAAGGGAACAATTTATGGATTGATATATTAATTATACCAATCAATGTTTTCTTGTATTAGAATCTGGTTTGCCAACCATCTAGAAATTTTAGGACAGGTCATAAAATTAGGACACTTTTTTGCCGTGCCAGTAAAAAAAATGTAACACGATTTTTTGGAAGCTGAAAACAACTTACACAGATTATTTTGACTCTAATTATTATCATTATACATTTCACAGTGAAATGCAGCTGATATCTTCAGATCAGAATTATGGGCTGCAGGCATGGATCACTTATAATCATAATGATTTACTATGGTTTTCCAATGTGCCCCTACAAAACATTGTCTGTCCACGATTTTTTGATAAACTGTCCGGAAAAAATAAAAAGTCAAATTGGCAACCCTGATAAGAAGACTAGCGCATGGTAAGAAAAAGGAGAAAGCCAAAAGTGTTAAATCAATTATTAGTTGTCACGCAGTGACTACTGGGGTTCCGCCAGGTACAAGGGAACCCCCGGCGAGCAACGTAACACACAGAGTACATCAGGTATGTGATACAATGGTGGACTCTGGTGCTAAGGAGAGGTGAGAGGGTTCACCTCCTGCACTAACCTAAGGCTGTTCCCTGCACTCCCTAATGTCACTACAGTATACAAGTTTTTTTCCTCGTCATCGATCATGTACCTAGTCCCTGACTTGCCCTGAACTCACCCTGGCTAGTGAGAAAGAATAGCAAGAGCACTAGTTTCACCACTACCATAATACAACACAAAGGAAAGAAGACAGACAAGGGAAAACTAGACAAAATAAGA